>NW_006981354.1:0-4879 GCF_000164805.1 Carlito syrichta | reverse complement strand
AATTCCTCCAACATTGAGATGAAACTCCAAATGATAGATTCAAGTAACAGCAACTGAAAGTTTCCAGGGTAATTTCAGTGCTCATATTTGCTAATGTTAACAACAGGGCTTCTTGGGGGGGAGAGAAAAGCTTTCTTCCTGAGAAAAATTAAAAATGTAAATTTCCTTTAAAATAAAAAGGGATGTTTATGTGTATGTGTGTGCATATATCTTAGGTACAGAGTTTTTTTTAAATTTTACACTGACAAGTCTTCTGATAGCTTTGCTTTGAGAGATCCTAAATGTAAATTGTTACAGAAAAATCTAAAATGGTATTTTGAATTAACTCAAATATTAAGAAAGACTAGGTGTTTTTTTAATTTCTTTCACATTTCATCCATCTATTTACTGCTGGATGGAGTTGAGAGATGTAATTAATAGTGATCATATTAATTGCTGGTGTGACAAATGACACTGAATGCATCAAATGCCTTCCCAAAATAAAGTGCATGAAAGCATAAACCTATCCAGGAGAAGATTTCCAGAACTAAGGTAAGCCATGCTAACCCTTAAAGTTACAAAAGTGAAGTTCTACATTGGCTGAAAGAAGGCAAAAATCACAGCTAAATTAGGTAGTGCTTGGGCCATGGTAGCTGTGAAAAAGTTAACAAATACATACAAGTACATGTTATAATAAATCACATCCCAAGTTCCTATACAGGGCATTGGCCTAATTTCTTTCATTCAGTATTCAATAAGTTTACTGAACTTTTAGCCAATGTAAGGCACGAACCAAAGGAAATAAAATTGTACATTTTAATGTCTGAAACATGAAATGGTCTTAATTTGAGGTTATGAAGAAGAGAAATGGTGAGTAGAGAGGAAAACAACACTGTTCCCTCCTGAAAAAATATACTATTCTATTAGATGAAATTCTATAGGCTCAAAGCAATTTCCTTTATTTCTCTGCCACCCTGGGAAAATGTCTGTTTTCATAGTGAGGTCTCTCAAAATGATAGCAGACTAATCGGTACAGGTTCTTGAGATAATAGAAGCTTGCCTGGCTAACCAGGCAGCCTCCTGCCTTGATCTCCTGCTTTAAAATAAAATTAAAGGGATAGGTGAAGGACTGTATGACTCAAACCATGTGGATCTCAACAAATATGTCCCATTTACTATCCTGGAATAGCCATGATTTATGTTAAACCAAGTTTTTCCCATCAAAACCAAAATACAATAGAAACATTATATGCAAAATGTCAGTAAAGCAAGAGTCAAATTATTCACATGGCGTAATGAATACCCAGCTCTTATTTTACTCTAAAGCATTTTAGCAAAGAAATAGCTATCTTATTACATTGTATCTTATTATATGACAGAAAAAAAGCTGTGTAACGTCAGAACTTTCTTACTTTATATACAGGTATGCAAAAATAAGGTAAAACTCTTAGATATACCAAAGAACTTCCTGACCCTCCTTTTATATGAAGGGATAAAGGAGAATACTTCACTGACTTTCTAGTTAATAATAATATACACATATATTTTTAAATTATGTTATCAACATCTTAAATATTAAACCTTTCCTTGGTTACAGGAACATAAAAAGGATACACCAATAGCTTCATTAACACAGAATGAAATACTCTGTAGCTGTTTAAAAATCATAAGGTGTCAATGTGCCTAGTAATGTGAAACCCTGTTTGGGATGCATAAAGTTAAGGGAAGATTAATCATATAATTATATAATCCTATCTATTTCTATGTTTACCAGGGTATAGAAAATAACCTAAACAGATATACTTTGAGTTGTTAAGGGAATTATATACCAAACACTTAGAACAGTGCCTGATACACAGTAAGTGCTATAGAAGAATTTCTGCTTTTATCCTTTTGTATGGTAATTGGCTCTGATTGTAAGAATATGAGTGCTTTGTCCCTGATGTGTATGTATTTTCCTTTTCCTTTCGTAAAACTGCATTCTATTAAAGTGTTTATAATAAAATATATATCATTAAAATATAATTTATAAAAATCATAATTTTCACATTCTATCTTCACAAACCAGGAAAATTAACCCATATTATAAATCCTTCATGTAACCGGTATACCTTTATAATTTTTACTCGATAACATTCAAGGTAAAATTCTACAGGGGGAAAAAAGCTCAGAATGGAAGATATATAAAGGAAAGGAAAAAAAAACATTAAAATGTTAGACACCTGAGAGTTCTGTGATGAACAATGAAAGAAATTAAATTACATAAACTCCTGACCCTAGTAAACAAATCAATGTTTAAATGAGAAACAGTCACTCAACACTGTCTTATCAGTACAACAAGCCATAGGAGATACTGCCAGTCATACAATAGTTACTTCATAATTGCATCTCACATTTACAGGAACACTTGCTATGTGACACTGTATGCCCCATACTCTTTTAACAGCCTTAAAAACTTAATCTCATTTAATTCTCCCAACAGCTTTAAGAGAGAGATGCTCTTTACACAGTTTAATGCTGAGATATGAAGCACGGAGAGATTAAGTAACTTATCTAAGGCCACACAGTTAATAAGTGGAGCCAGAGTTTGAACATACAACCAGATGCCAGCCAACAGTTATTGAACACCTACGCTGGGCAAACTGCTAGGTACATTGAGGACCTGATGATGGCACAACAGTAAAAACCCTTGCCCTGCTAAGGCCAGGGTCTCAAACAACTATTCTCCATCTATCCTAGCCCAATTCTGATTCGAAGTCCCTACAGCTGTCACTGCTGTCACTGTTAACTGCCTTTGCCATAACTAAGAACCAGAACCCTAATTACTATAGTTCTATTTCTCACTTTTAACTATCAATGAAGAAAAATGTATATTTCTCAGGTTCTGATTTGTGATTTAAAACATATTTCCTCATAAATGATGTTAGTTTGCATAATACTATTTAATTCTACCTTAAATGTCACATAACTAAGACTTTTCACTGTTTTTTTTTCTGGATATTTAACCATCATTTTTACCATTGTTTCAAATAAAAAGTACGTTCTTCCATTCTATCACTTTATTCTGAAAGTTGTCATGAAGAAAAAGTGTACTTTTACATCTTTTAGCATTCAGTTCTACAACAGGTATAGATTCTTGTAGCCACTGCCACAATTAGGATAAGAACAAAAAGCCATTGTTAATTTTAAAAAAAATATGAAGGTGGCTTATAAACAGACTTAAAAGACAATCTTGGTTACATTAAGGACTTCTTATTCTGTGTCTTCCAACTGACCAGGTTTTCCCTCTATCCTGGGGATGCATCCAAGTGCACTGGATACAAAAATAGAAAAGCATGATATAATTTTGCAAAAATATATTTGTATGCCCGTGGCATTCTCATTTTTAAGGAAAAGTTAGAAGCTGTGGTTTTGTGGGGGATTTTGAAATTTCTTTTTCTATGGCAGAGTTTTGGCAACAGTAGAAAATTATTAAAATGAGCACACTTTTCAACACTACACATGACTAAGCACTGCTTACCCAGAAGGGACTGGCTGGGTATAGGGTTCGCTTCTGAGATTATCATACATATTTATGCAATATTTGAAAGACATTTGTAAATTTGTTCTGTATCTGTAAAACTATAACTAGAGGTTCCTTATATTGAAACACAACAAAAGTAAAAAGCAAAACTGACTCCAACAAACTGAAAAAAGGTATTGGCAAATCTTAATATTAACTCAAAGCTCTTTTGTTGCTTTATAGATAGAACCTGAGACTTTTTCCTCCTCCATAAAATTAGTTGGAACAAGGTCAAAGATAGCCAAGGAGTCATTTTCAGATCCTAATATTTTCTAACACTTTGTAACCACAAAGTTAGTCATTAGTGCTAATATTCTGTACTCAAAGAAAAAAAAATCTCAACTCAGGTCTGGTACTGCCTTTGGACTAGGAAGAGTCACTTTAATGATACTGATTTGATAGTAAACAAAAGAATAATATTCATTGCCCCAAACTTCTCCTGCACACTCTCCAGTGTGATCTGGTGCCTGAACTCCCCATTATCAGAGATTTACAACAATGACTTGAGACTCAATTTCTAGAGACATCTCTATTGAAGCACTTATGCTACTATAAAACAAAAGTAAACTCTTAAATTATGTCATTCTCTAAAACCTTGACTTGAATTACTTTACTTAAGTTGTTCTATGACAGGATGGAAAGCTGAGAAAGTGGTTCCTTGTGCCCACAGACAAGTTCTGGTTTGGATAAAGAAGGATTGTGATCACACATCAGAATGGTGCAATCCTGAAAGGAAGGACACACTAGGACAGTGAAGCAGCAAGCCAAGAACCCCAAGGAAAGTGGGGTTATAAATGGGAGTGCTAAGAAAGAAGATGAAAAAATAGTAAAAAGGACCCAAAGAAGATTCACAGATGCTTCCCTAAAGCCAGTCCAGCCCTATCTTTGTAACCTTTGCTAGGGCATTGGTGGCATGCTCCTTCCTGCTTTCTAAGTACTCATCCCACCACAACCTCATTTTTTTTCTAGTGAAATAGGTCAGCTTGGAAAAGGCACATGACCAACCTGAGGCAAATTTCCCTAAGTTTAGTCAGAGGAAGTTTCATTAGAAATCTAAAGCCGGGATCGGAGGAGGCAAGATGGCGACAGCATAGGTGAACTGGTGAGATTCTCTGAACGGACCAAGACTGCATACTGCTGAATAGACAGACTGTAAAGCAGAGGGAAAAGTGAACAAAGCCAGAAGACCCTCATAAGGAAGAACAGGTCATTGCAGAAGAGAATTAAAAGCAACCCCACCTTTCCTCAAAAACAGAATTGAAGAGGGGGAGGGAAAGGGGGAGAGGGAGAAAAATCTACAGAAATGAAGAAAAACCAAAAGAAGAGTATGGGTCTCTC
>NW_006981353.1:0-476 GCF_000164805.1 Carlito syrichta | reverse complement strand
CAAAGAAAGGAGGAGTAGCAATTTTAATTTAAAACAAAATACCTTTCAAAGCTGTTAAAAATCAAAAAAGATACAGAAGGCCACTACATAATGATAAAAGGCTCAATCCATCAACAAGAAATATCTATCCTAAACATATATGCACTCAACATAGGTGTGCCAACTTTCATAAAGCAACTTCTTGGAAAACTAAAGAAAGATATTGACTCTAACACTATCATAACTGGGGACTTTAATACCCCACTCACAGCCCTAGACAGATCATCAGGACAAAAAATCAGCAAGGAGATCCGGAACCTCAATGTGACTTTGGACCAAATGGACTTAATTGATACCTACAGAACACTCCATCCAAAGACCACAGAATACACATTCTACACATCACCACATGGAACATATTCTAAGATCGACTACATACTCGGCCATAAATCAAGCATAAGCAAATTTAAAAGGATCGAAATTCTACCAAACACCTG
>NW_006981352.1:0-798 GCF_000164805.1 Carlito syrichta | reverse complement strand
TTATTGTTTCAAGAAAATCTTAAAGAGAAGTTAGCCATAGAGTAAGTTTTGTAAAATTTTTCTACAAATCACCCAAAGAAGCATTGAAAAGAAAGCACAAGATACCTAAAAATATGGTCTGCTTTAAAAAAAACCCAAACAAACATTTACATAACATAGCAAATAATCATAGCACTTGGATACATATACTGTAAATCTTCAAAATTACATCCATGATTTAGTGTGTGTTTCAGAGAACTGAGCACAAATATTTAATATGTACCGTAGGGAAGAACACATTCAATAAGAGAATCATTTGTGCCAAGAGATGTACTTCTATGACAAAAATTGATAATATTTTTTCCTAAATCTAAAAGTCACTTTAGGAAAAAAATTTCCCCAACATCAATTTGATAATGTCTAATATAATATCATACACACTATCTAAAGAAAGCTATTTTTCACTTTTAAAATAGTATTTTTTGTCTATTTCACGTAAATTGTTAATAAGATGTTAATAATAAAAATTAACATCTCTATTTAAAATTGTTTTCTTTTTGTGTTTTACAGCTCTTCAAATTTTCAAGAATTGGAAAAAATTCTGTTCTACTTTTAATGCAGATTTTAAGTGATGAATTTTGTTGGTTATGTTTTTACTCCTCATATTAAATTCACTACGGCTTTGTTTGTAAAATCTTTCAGTAGTGTCCACCTTACCATCTTTTAAAGTTTTTCTACAAAGAAGAGGTCTTACACTTTGCTGTGTTGTAGCAAATTACTGTGCCATTTCTCCCTCTCTATTTTCTCCTCCTCTGTCTC
>NW_006981351.1:0-828 GCF_000164805.1 Carlito syrichta | reverse complement strand
CCATGCTGTTAAAATGTCATCATGGCATCACCCATGAGCCTCCCATGGAGGGGAAGCAGCCATTTGCACTGCTCTCAGAGTGTGAGTCAGCTGCCATTCAGGTCCTCTGAGTGCAGGGGTCACAGGCTGTTTGCACTCATCAGCGAGGTTGCTGAATAAAAGGGCAGGTTCTCTGCACCATCTCACTGTACAGTTATCAACTCAGTGCTGGAAGGACTTGGTGACTTCAAGATATTTTTAAACTATACTATAGATGTATACATTGCACATCAATGAAAGCCTAATTTCTATGTTCACCTATAAGATTAAGAACAAGAAATAATTAGAATTTTTATGAATATTTGGAATTTTAACTGTTACACAGAGCCTGCTTTTAGGGGGAAAGAATATAGGAAAAAAAGGATTAATAAGATGATTATGACCATTTACAAAGGAAGACCATACTCACTGGAATCAATATTAATTCACTATGAGTAAGTCCTATAAGTCCAACCTCATTTCCTTTTCACACCTACTTACTTACGGAGAAATGTGGTTGATACCGCTTTTTAAATTTAAGCATAGTTCCTGAGTGATGGGTGGGCTTGTACCTAGTTGAATGACAGTCTCCATAGTGTTCTGAGTAGTGGATCTGTGTCAACCTGGAGGAAGATCTTAATCTTCAGCTCTGTCCTGTTTAACATTTTTATCAGCATAAGATGGAGATACTAAGAATAAGAACATGAGAACATGCTGATCACACTTTCATCTGATTGAAAACTGGAATAGACTAGTTAATAGTCAGCATGGCAGAACTGGGTTTCAAAGCATCTTGACAAGCCCAGGAAA
>NW_006981350.1:0-455 GCF_000164805.1 Carlito syrichta | reverse complement strand
AGAAAGAAAGTAAGAAAGAAAGAAAGAAAGAAAGAAAGAAAGAAAGAAAGAAAGAAAGAAAGAAAGGAAGGAAGGAAGGAAGGAAGGAAGGAAGGAAGGAAGGAAGGAAGAAATCCATTCTCCTGTAAACTTTCTGTGCTCAGTCCTTCCCCCCCACGTTAACATCCCGCAAGCTCAGCACCTTCCAGCCACAACTGCTCCCAATGCCTGTCTCCACTTTGGTACGGGAGTTCTCGAAGCTCTCAGGCTCCAGAGTGGCCAGGACGATGGTCACCTCGTCCCCAGATCCCCTGTTGGTATGGGTGTGAGAAGGGGTCTCCCTGTGTGGTCAGGGTGGGCCTTGGGCTTCTGGGCTCCAACTATACTCCAGCCTCAACCTCCAAGAGTGCTGGGATTCCAGGTGTGGGCTGCCACATCAGGCCTTCTGATTCATTTTTGATGAAGGATCAAGCTCG
>NW_006981349.1:0-416 GCF_000164805.1 Carlito syrichta | reverse complement strand
CTTAAGTCAGCTACCTACCTACTTAGGTAATTAGACAAATCAGCTAGTTATTCATCTAGTTAAATAGTTAGATAACTGTTTAATTCAGGTAGTCAAGTCAGCTAACTAGTTGAGTAAGCTAGCTAAGTAGTTAAGTCAGCTAAGTAAGTCAGCTAGTTAAGTCAGCTTTCTAATTTAGTCAGCTAGTTAAGACAGCTAGCTACCTACTGAGTTAATGGGTTAAGTCAGTAGGTTGGGTCAGGTAGTTAACTAGGTAACTAATGGGTTAAGTCAGTTGGTTGTGTCAACTAACTAGCAAGTTATCAAATGGGTTGAGTCAGCTATTTGAGTAGGATAGCTAGCTAGTTAGCTAACGAGTTAAGTCAGCTGGATGAGTCAGCTAGCTAGCTAGTTAGCTACCGAGTTAAATCAGCTGG
>NW_006981348.1:0-828 GCF_000164805.1 Carlito syrichta | reverse complement strand
TAGTTTCAACAAATGAATCTGTACTTGTTTTAAATACAGACTCCAGGGAAACAATTTATATCTTTATCATGAGCCCAGAGGGAAGACTTTTAGAATAATTTTGATTTTAGAATTCCTCCCTTCCAAAGATGCCTTGTCAAGTTGAATTTAAATGGAATTTTTATGTGCCTAAAATAGAACTGAAGAAGGTGGGCTTATCTGCAGAGGGTTTGTTTTGGTGGTGGTCTTCTTTTTCCCTTGTTGAGGCTTCCTCCTCCATTTACTCTTACCTCATGGGCAAAAAGTGGAAAAGAGTTAGTTTAACCCAGCTAGTGTTTTAGAGTCATGGGCAAGCTACCCTCAATTTATTTGTTTTGGATCTCAGTTTCTGTGTATTACAACTTAATTCTATTAAAAGACATATTTGTTCAGCACACTTCCAGCCATTCCAGACATTCCAGGAGCCGTGTATAACCTTTATGGTGTAGTGGTTAAAACAGTAGGCTCTGGAGTCAGCCTGCTAGTGTTGATATCCTGAACCTGCTACTTTCTTGTGTCAAGTTATCTGACTTCTGTTTGTTTTCACTGTCCTAGTAGATTCATAAATGCTAGAGGTCTGTGAATTGATTCAGTTTATTCTCCTCACTGAACTTTATATCCAAGGACAAGAATGGAAAGAGAAAATCTTGCATATTTAAGCATTTTTCATCAAAGATCATAATGTGTACTATACATATAATAGGCACATATTACATGCATGTAAGGCATGCACTAAGTAGTTTGATACATTTAGTATAATGCAAAGGAGTATTCTCTTTGAGAAACATGGAGTCAAAAGAAAAAAACCAA
>NW_006981347.1:0-7304 GCF_000164805.1 Carlito syrichta | reverse complement strand
TCAGTCTGAGTCTGAAAGCCTGGAAACCAGAGCACTGATGTCTTAGGGCAAGAGCAAATGGATGTCTCAGTTCAAAGAAAGCAAGCTTGCCCTTCCTCTGACTTTTTGTTCTGTTAGGGTCCCCAGTGTATTGAGTGATGAGTGAGGGTGAATCTTCCTCACTCAGTCTGCTGATTCAAATGCTAACCTCTTCTGGAAATACACTCACAGACACATGCAGAATACTGGTTTTAGCAGCTATCTGCGCATCCCTTAAAATATGTAAAATTAACATCACAAAATTGTAAATATTAAATTAAATACAAAGTGAATATTTATTTATAATAAAATAAGAAATCACTGACTACCCATTTGAAAGCCCAATACCACAAAAGTCACAAAATCTTGGAAAAAAGTGTTTTTACCAATTAAAAATTAGCCAATGCATCCTAAAATGTTTAGTTTCTACAATTTAGGGGCTGCAAAATCTTCGATCACCTCTTCACATGTCAAAGATGTTTTTTGTAACCTCTCAGAGGTCCTCAAACTTTTAAAACAGGGGTCAGTTCACTGTCCCTCAGACCGTTGGAGGGGCGGACTATAGTTTAAAAGAAAAACTATGAACAAATTCCTTTTTTTAAAAAAACTATAGTCCACCCCTCCAACGGTCTGAGGGACAGTGAACTGACTCCCTGTTTTAAAAGTTTGAGGACCCTTGCCTAAGAGTTAATAGAAAGATAATTCAGGCACTCCTCTAACATAATTCATTTATATTTCCTTTCTATCTGAGTCCAGAAATGTTCTCTAGACTAACTTCTGGCTCCATTTTCCTATACTACCCAAATACTTCAGGTGTTGGGCACCATGAGACACATTTGTATCAAGATTTCATCCCAGAGATTTAGAACAGGGAGTAGGGATAATCTTGGAGAGTTAGCAATTACTTAACATACACAGACAAGACTAAAAACCACAGTTATATACCCTACTAAACCCAAACAAATCTAATTGTAATCCCTTTGAGCCAGATCCACTTCAATACTACCTGGTAGGAGGATTGTGCAGGAGAAGAAGTCAGCAAAAAGAGTGCTCCAGAATCATTTGCAGTTAAAGTATTTTTTTCAAATTTTACCAAAACATAATACCATGTCTCGAAAAAGGCTTCTGTAAGGGGCCCTGAGGCAAAAGCTTTGTTGGCTTCCAAGAAAACCCAGCTCTGGAGGAAGGATATAGCCAAAAAATGGTATTATACAATCCACAAGTTTCCATGCCACGGGTGCTTCAAAAGTGATGTTCTATGAGGTCCTGTTCTGAGCAGCCGCAGCTCCCAACCTTACTGAATGGAGTAGAGGATGTCCTCTGAGTGTATTTTGTAAATAATATAATAAAGATGGAGATGTTCTGATACTGCTAAAACTCAAAGGTCTCCATCTTCTCTACCCCATTTATAATAAAAAAAAGAATTATTTGCAATGGTATTATTTGCAACATATCAATATCAATACTCCTGTATTCATTTATTTAACATTAAGCACACTTTTTATTTTCCTAGCCAGCATAGAGACAGCAGGCCATTATTGGTAAAGACCACACAGTAGAAAAACTATAATAGCAGTAGGGAAAGTCCTTAACAATTCATTAAGGTATAATCCAGCAAATTCATCCATTATATGTGATTATAGAATATTTGTGGTAACTTGTCTAGTACTCTGGAAATAGATCATTTTTCTGTTGATTGCATTAAAAACATTTTGGGGTTCAACAGGGAAACTCATTTTGATTCATTTTTGCTGAATCTTGCTCATTGATAATGCATTATAATGTCCATCATTTTCGTTCTTATCTTCCTCTTAGCAGAAATTCTAGAATCCTTTCTTTGTTATCTCTATGCATAGCTGCCCTTACATGGAAACAGGGCTCTTATAACTCTGTCCTGTTCCATTACCAGAATACTCGTGTTTACTGCTTACTTAGACCATGGTTTACAAGTACATCTCAAAATAAATAAAACAGATTACTGAAATATTTTAGCCTTATATAATGAGTGCATACATTTGTTTCAACTGATTGAATAGTGTGGAGGCTTTTCATTAGTGTCAAAATTACCATTCTGCTCAGTTCCTAACGTTTGTGTATAATATACTTAAAAAATTTAAGTGACTCTGAGCATTATGTAGCTCTTTTAAAAATGATGAATGATTTCTCTGAGATGGTATCTCCTCCTTACTTTGTAAAGCTTTCCCTTCTTTTCTTTCATCTAGTTGGTGCTGCTAGAGCCTGGTATACCTTGTCAAGTAAGCATTGTTTCAAAGGTCCTGATCTGGAAGAAGGAAGCAAAGGCTGATCCACAGCTCCATTTCCACTGAGTTCCTCCCCAACTTTCCCTCTAATTATCCCAAACCATAGTTATGCTCAGTGATATGCAGAGTTACCTAAGAGGAGAGAAATATGACCTCTTTAAGATTTCCATAACCTTTCCACTCTTATTTTACTATAACTGATTTTAGGCCAATAGATATCTACTCAATGAAGTTGAAAGCCCTATATAATTTTTATTTGTTTACAGTCTGAAGGTTTGTGGCAACCCTGCACTGAGCACTCCTAATGACACCATTTTTTCAAAAGCATGTGCTCACCTTGTGTCTCTGTGTCACATTTTGGTAACTCTCACAATATTTCAATCTTTTTCAGTATTATTTTATCTGTTTTATTTAACTTTCAATTTTTTATTTAAAGATTTGGGGTACAATTCAGTGTTAGGTATACAAATGTTGACTATGCAGGTATCCTTGTTGAGGAGGTGTGTCCCTCCCTCTCCTGGCAGTTTCCCACTACTGCCAATCCTTTTCTTATAGTATTACAATAATTGTTCAAGTTCCGCTTATGAGTGAGAACGTGCGATACTCAGTTCTTTGTTTCAGTGAAAGACCACTCAGTATTACAGACTCTAAGTCCATCCAGGGTGCTGTTCATGATTTTGTTCTTCTTTACAACTATGTAATGTTCCATTGTGTATATGTACCAGATCTTTTTAATCCAGTCCTCTGATGGGCAGCATGGTTGGTTTCATGTTCTTGCTATTGTGAACAATGCTGCAATAAACATACATGTGCAGGTATCTTTTTTATACAATGATCTGAGTTCTTCCAGGTATATTCCCAGTAGGGGGATTGCGGGGTCATATGGAAGGTAGATTTTTAAATCTTTTAGGAATTGCCACACTGTTTTCCATAGAGGCTGTACTAGTTTGCACTCCCACCAACAGTGTAGAAGTGTGCCCTTTCTGCCACATCCTCTCCCAGCATCTGTGGTTTTTTGTCATTGATGATAGCTGTCCTGACTGGAGTTAGGTGGTTTCTCAGTGTGATTTTGGTTTGCATTTCTTTGATGACTAGTGAGGATGAGCATTTTTTCATCTATCTGTTGGCTGCTTGTATATCTTCTTTTGAGAAGGGTCTATTCATATCTTTTGTCCACTTCTAATTTTTTTTAAATAAAAAAATTAAAAGTTAAAGTTTGTCCACTTTGTAATGGGGCTGTTTGTTTTTTTTCTTTTTAGCACATTTGAGTTCCTTGTAGATCCTAGGTGATAGGCCTTTGCCAGCCATACACTTGGCAAATATTTTTTCCCAGTCTGTGGGCTGTCTCCCTGCTCTCTTGATGGTTTCCTTGGTTTTGCAGAAGCTTGTCAATTTGATGAGGTCCCACTTGTCCATCTTATCTCTTATGGCATGGGTACTTGGGATTTTGACCAGGAATCGGTTGCCAGTTCCAATTTCCATAAGGGTGTCTCCTGCACTTTCTAAGGTTCTTATAGTTTGAGATTTTACATTCAGGTATTTGATCCATTTAGAATTGATTTTTGTGTATGGGATTAGGTAGGGGTCTTGCTTTAATCTTCTGCCAATTTTCCCAGCACCATTTACTGAATAGGTCCTCCTATCTCCAGTCATTGGTGGTGGAGGTTTTGTTGAAGTTGAGTTGGTTGAGAAATTGAGGTTTTGCTTCTGAAATCTCTGTTTCATTTGTCTATATGCCTATTCTTGTACCAATACCAGACTGTTTTGATAATTGTAGCTTTGTAATAAAGTTTAAAGTCTGGGAGTGTGATACCTCCTGCTTTTTTTGTTGTTGTTGTTGAGGATTTTTTAGTTATTCGTGGTTGTTTATGTTTCCATATGAATTCCTGTATTGTCATTTTCAGGTCTGAGAAGAATGCTGCTGATAATTTAATGGATATTGCATTAAATCTGGAAATTGCCTTGAGTAGGATGGACATCTTAACGAGGTTGATGCTTCCAATCCATGAGCATGGAATATTTGGTTGTGTCTTTTTGGATTTATTTGAGCAGAGCTTTGTAGTTATAGTTGTAAAGGTCTTTCACGTCTCTGGTTAGAAAGATGCCAAAGTATTTGATTCTTTTTCTGGCTGTTGGGAATGGATTGTGCTTTTTATTTGGGTTTCTGTTTGGTTATTGTGTATGGAAATGTGACTGTCTTTTGCACATTCATTTTACACTGTGAGACTTTGCCAAAGTCCTTTATCAGTGCAAGGAGGCTTTTGACAGATTCTCCTGGATTTTCAAGGTATGGCATCATGTCATCTGCATAGAGGGATAACTTGACTTCCTCTATTCCTTTTTAGATACCTATGATTGCCTTTTCTTCTCTGATTGCTCTAGCGATGACTTTTAAAACTATGTTTAAAAGGAAGGGTGAGAGTAGACATCCTTGTCTTGTTCCAGTTTTCAGGGGAAATGATTCCAATTTCTGTCTGTTTAGCAATATACTGGCTGTGGGTTTCTCATCGATGGCTCTTACTATTTTGAGATATGCTTCAGCTATGTCTAGATGTTTGAGGTTTTTTATCAAGAAGGGGTGCTGGATTTTATCAAAAACTTTTTTCCCTGTCTAATGATATAATCATGTGGTTTTTGCCTTTACATTTGCTGATGTATTTAATTACATTTATGGTCTTACGAATGTTGAGCCTGTCCTGCAACCCAGCGATGAAACCTACTTGGTCATGGTTGATGATTTTTGAGACATGTTGTTGAGTATTATTTGCTAGGATCTTGTTGAGAATTTTAGCATCAATGTTCATCAAGGATATTGGCCTGTAGTATTATTTCTTTGTTGGATCTTTACCTGGTTTGGGTATCAATGTGATGTTAGTTTTGTAAAATGATTTGGGGAGAGTTCTATCTTTCTTAATTGCCTGGAATACTTTCAATAGGATTGATATCAGTTCCTCCTTGTATGTTTTGTAGAATTCTGCTGGAAAGTCACCTGGT
This sequence comes from Carlito syrichta, assembly GCF_000164805.1. Classification (NCBI taxonomy): domain Eukaryota; kingdom Metazoa; phylum Chordata; class Mammalia; order Primates; family Tarsiidae; genus Carlito; species Carlito syrichta. Next base: position 2,031 of record NW_006981347.1, on the reverse strand, counting down.
CCAGGGCTTTTCTTTGTAGGTAGTTTTCTTATGACATAGTCAATTTCCTGGATTGTGATTGATATATTTAGGGCCTTGATTTCTCCTTGTTTCAACCTGGGGAGGTTGTGTGATGTCAGAAAGTCAGTCCTCCATTTCTTTTAGGCTTTCAAGTTTGTTTTCATACAAATGTACATAGTAGTCTGTGAAAATCTTTTGTATTCCTTCAGGGCCAGTTGTGTCTTGATCTTTTGCATTTCTGATTGTGTTTATTTGGACTTTTCTTGGTCAATCTAGCTAGCTTTTTCTTGGTCTGTTTATCCTTTCAAAGAACCAGATTTTTGTTTTGTTGATTTTTTTTGTATTATCTTTTTGTCTTCTATGTCCTGAATTTGGGTTTCTATTTTAGTGATCTGCATTCTGCTGAAGTTAGGGTTTTGGTGGTCTTGCTTTTCTAGTTCCCTTAGGCTGCTAACTTGTGATTTTTCCATTTTCTTCATGTGTTTTCACAGAGATATGAATTCCCTTCTTAGTACTGCTTTCATGTTATCTCAGAGGTTTTGGTAAGATGTTTATTCATTTTCACTTGTTTCCAGATATCTTTTAATCTCTGTTTTGATTCCTATGTTGACCCAGGAGTTGCCTAGCCTCATGCTGCTTAGTGTTCATGTCTTTGTGCATTTTGGGGAAATTTTTTGGTGTTGGTACTTATTTTTATTCCATTGTGGTCCGAGAAGGTGCATGGCAGGATTTCAGTCTTGTGAAATATGTTTATGCTTGATTTATTGTTGAGGACGTGGTTGATCTTAGAGTATGTTCCATGTGGTAATGAGTAGAATGTATATACCATGGTTGTTGGTTGGAGTGTTCTGTATGTATCAGTTAAGTCCATTTGGTCAAGCGTCACATTGAGATTCTGGATCTCCTTGTTGATTTTTTGTCTTTATGATTTGTCTAGGGTTGTGAGTGTGGTATTTAACTCCCCAGTTATGATAGTGTTAGAGTCAATATCTTTTTTACTAGAAGCCACTTTATGAAAGTTGTGCTCCTATGTTGGGTGCATATCTGTTTAGGATGGATATTTCTTGTCGATGGATTGAACCTTTTATCATTATGTAGTGACCATTTTTATATTTTAAAATTTTTGATAACATAAAGGGTATTTTTATCTGATATTAGGATTGCAACTCCTGCTTTCTTTTGTGTTCCATTTACCTGGAATTTTGTTTTTCATCCTCTAACTTTGAGTCTATGACTGTTCTTTCTGGTGAGATGAGTCTCTTGGAGACAATATAATGATGCCTCATGATATTTTATCCATTTTACCATTCTGTGTCTTTTCAGTGGTGCATTTAGTCCATTCACATTCAAGCAAATTATTGAAATGTGAGAGTTTATCCTTGTCATGAGGTTCTTATAGAGTTTGTTGCTTTGTTGCTGCTTGTTGTCTTTATTTTGTTTTTTGGATTGATTCCACATATTATCATATCTGTTACAGTGATCTCGGATCCATGATTTTTGATGTTACTATGACAGTTGTCTGCAGTGCCACATACCAAGCCCATATAAGATGGGAAACTTTATGGATTAATGTGTATGTGCTTAGTGCACCACTGATTGGTCATAACCCGTCTCTTTTCTTCTCTTTGGGTTTTCCTATTCCCTGAGACACAACAATACTAAAATTAGGCAATAAATAAGCTCAACATGGCCTCTATGGGTCCAAGTGAAAGGAAGAGTTGCCCATCTCTCACTTTAAATCAAAAGCTAAACATGACTAACCTTGGTAAGGAAGGCATGTCAAAAGCTGAGACAGTTTGAAAGCTAGACTTCTTATACTAAAGAGTTAGTCCAATTGTGCTGCAAAAGAAGTTATTGAAAGAAATTAAAACCAGTACTCCAAATAACACATGAATGATGAGATAGTTAAATAGACTTCCTGCTGATATGGAAAAAGTCTTAGTAATCTGGATAGAGGTTCAGACCAGTCATAATGTTCCCTTAAGCCAAAGTTTAATTCAGAACCAGACCCTCTCTTCAGTCCTCTGAGAG
>NW_006981346.1:0-716 GCF_000164805.1 Carlito syrichta | reverse complement strand
TCCAAAACTCCTCGATTCGGGTGACGTCAGAGTACAGAAAATTCTGTGGGTGGGCAGGTAGGAATTCGGTTTTGGGTTGGAATATTCCACATTTTGGGGAGGTTGTGTGAAGGAGAACCAGGAATCTTGGATTCCAGTTCCCAAAGAACATTATGGACATCTTTATCTTGATATACAAAAAACTGGAATTTTCGGTCACCAGGAAATGTCTCAGGATCCCCCAGAGTGAAGAAGGAAGCTGCGTAATGAAGGTCATCATATACAGGAGGAAAGTACACGTCATATTGCTAAGGAAGTATAAGGAATCGTCCTTATATGAGTCCTCAATCCCAAAAACTACAGGCCATCTTCCTAAGACATAACCACGAATCAGGTTTTTGAAGTAGGAATCAGGGTAATAGGAGTCTTCACATAAAGGAAACTTCATTGCCTATAGCTAAGTAAGAATGAGGAATCTGCGTTACTCGGGTCATCAATCCCAAAAATGCTTAAGGTCAACTTGCTATGGGCTAAACACGAATCATGGTGTTTTCTAGCATGAATCTGGAAAACAGAGTCCTTATTTACAGGCAACTTCATGACCTTTTGCTAAGAACGAATAAGGAATCTGGGTTACATGAATCCTCAATCCCAAAATTCTACAGAGCACCTTGGATATTTATAAAAAGAATCAGAGTTTCGAAGCAGGATATATCTAATTAGAGCGCTAATATACG
>NW_006981345.1:0-10326 GCF_000164805.1 Carlito syrichta | reverse complement strand
AAGAGGAAAAAAGTTCTTTGTTAGATTTTATGTCCTGATTTATTTTTTTGTTTGGAAAATAAGGTCATCAAAGACTTATTCCATTATTCCTTCTGTTCTTGAAATGTGTAAGTTGTCACTACTTGTCCTTGAGCAGCCCTTCATCATTGAAGCACTGCTTTATATGAAATAAGACATGTTTCAGAACTTATTGTTTTTGCAACTTCTTGGAACACATATTACTGGGCATTGGCACATCCTACGAAGTCTTCACGGAAGGAAAGATGGTACAAGGTGATCCCCCTGCTTGACACCAGTGAAGAACAGATGGGGGAAGGAAGTTAAGAGTGCTGTGTGCTGTGTGTATGGATATAAAAACATAATTCTATGTCTCCGAAAAGCATTTTGCATTTGCTTCCCATGGCTATGGGAGCAGAGCAATTATTCTTTTTAAATGGAACACCAGAAAAAAGCAGCATCTCAGTATGACTGCTATGGCTCTATGGTGCTCACTTAACCTGTTGAAATAATATCTTGCTCTAATTGATTTTCTCCCCAGTTAGACTATGAACCTCATGAGGGTGATGCAGAGCCTGACTGGGTCACAGTTCTCCTGCATACTTAGCTTGGTCCTGGTTCACAGCAGGTGACAAATATAACTGCAAAATATATGTGGGTGTGTGTTCTCACAAGAAGTGCTCTCAAGAGTGCTCTAGGTGGGTGTAATTGTTATTGGAGGGTGCATAGTAGAACTTTGGATTCTTTGCCGTTTTTGAATAGTTTCTGACAAATGATGGCTGATGAATAAATTTATGGTCACGACCAACTTGCTGCCATGACGATTCTCTTTTTAAATGTCTTTGCCAATTATCGAGATGAATGTTTATTGACTTGTGGACTGAAGCTGGCAAATTAAAAAAATCAGAAAGTAAATTAATTTATTAAGTAGGATTATTAGACTTCTATAGTCATTTCAAAAGACTGTTCATTTGACCCATTTCTTATTAACACGCTGATTTCTTGTTAAATAATAATGTGTATGCAAAATCCATACTTCTTTCGTTTTACCTTGGTTTTGGGGACTCAGTCTTTAAAATGGAAGTCATGTTAACTTCTCTTTTGCTCAGAGAGTGGTTAGAATACCGAAATGATAGATGAAAAACTATGATAGATGAAAAACTAATCATCGAAGGAGATTCGGTATAGTGACGACAACGACAAAGCTACAAAAATGATCGCTCTTGTACTGAGAGCTCAATCTATGCCAAATGTCATGGTGAGCTTCTTGCTTGTTATAGCTCATTTAGTCCTTGCACAACCTGTGTTGCAGATGAGGGGAAGACACAGGGCTGTGAACCTGCCCAAGGTCATCTGCAGAGCTAGTAGGTGGAGGAGCAGAGGTTGGCATGCCACAAGACTGCACATGGGTGTCAGGAATTATGAAGAGTAGGACTTGGATTGCAGGTCCAGGTAAGGAAACCAGTACACCCTTATGGCAAAATGCAAGATCTTATAGGTTGTCTGAGCTTTAAGCTGGCAGTCTACTTGGAAGTGGATTTTCTAAGATTCCTGCGTGAAATGAGATTGACAACCCTTGGGAGGGAAAAGAAAAGGGTTCAGGTTTCAGGCAGGACTCTCATTCAGCCCAGTATGAATGCATTACGAACTGGGAAGCAATGGCAGTTCTGTTGCCTTTCACCATCCTTTTCTCTCTGCAGAGTGATGTTCTTCCCTGGCTCTGGCACTTTTTCACAGACATTCAGGTGGGAACTTGCCTTACCTAAAAAGTGCAGGTAGGTTTGCTCACAAAGTCAGAGCTCTCGGCCAAGGCAACCTCAGTATTCATGTAAATGCCACACCCTCACAAGAGGTTTCACATTGTTTCTATGAGCACCTACCTCAGCTTTTCCAAACTATGCTTTCGAGATGCGAATGGGTGTCTTAAAAAGGGGTTTGAAAAGGGGTTTTTTGGGGGTCAAATGAATTTGGGAAAGTTGGATCTAACAAAATGAAATTCACTTCATGACATAACATTCAGGGTTCTAAAGTCCGTTGTGAACTCTACAAGGGACATAAAGTAGGTAGCATTTCTCAGGCTTATTGATGGCTTTTTTTTTCCATAGAGAAGCTTATGAGACTTAGTGGCTGACAGAACAAGCACATTTCTGGAATCGCTTTTTTTCCTACATTTTGGAAATGAATGCATGTTTATACTGAGAAATACCATCCAGACATGCATGTGCGTAAGATAATTCAAAGAGTGCACAAAGCAGTGTGGTCCAGTGGAAGGAGCTAGAAGTGCAGAAGTCTTACAGTTTTCTTCTACTCTTGTCTCTCATCAGTGAAGCACCAATGCCTGGAAATATGAGCATTGTGTATCTAACCTCTCCATGCAAAAATAATGATGAAACAGGGTGATGGAGGTGGGAAGAGTGGAGAAAGGTGGAGAAAGGTGATGGGAAGAAGTAGGGAAAATATACTCATGATTGGAAAAGGGACATCATATCAAGTAGTTAGACAGAGAGAATAAGTTCAGGGATCTGTTTTATACCATGGTGACAATGGTTAACAATAATGTACTATATTGTGGAAAATTGCTAAGAGACTTTAAATGTTATCATCACAAAAGTTACTATGGTAGGCAGTGCACATTTTAATTAGCTTTATTTTGTCATCACACAATGCATGTGCATACCAAACCATCATGTCATACACCATAAATGTATACAATTTTTATGAGTCAATCAAAAAAATTTAAAAATCCACTGACAGAAAAATAGGTAATAATCATTATATGTCCAATGTGTTCATTCACCTGTCATTCATTCATGCATGCAACAACAGTTTTTTCTGTGTTTGCTGTGCTCCAGAAATAGAGGAATGAATAAAATCAGGTGTTCTGCCATCTTGGATTTCTTCATCTGGGGACAAAGGGAATAGACAACGAAGGAGAAACAAACAAACAAAAATGACAGCCAGTTGTGAAAAGTGAAAAGGAAGAAGCTGAGTGAAGTGATGGAGGATAACGGAATTGATTCCAGCTTTGTAAGATGTAAGGAGGTGTTTTCCATGGACTCAGAGGGAAGCATACCTTCCACTGGCCTCTCCAATGGCGACAGATGACATCAAATTCTCTCAACCCCACCTAAACTTTCATGGGGTTTCCCAGGATGACTGTAAAATAATCCAGTGTTTCATTGGTGAGTCATAAAATGAAAATGAAAAACCATGATTACAGTAGATTTCTGATAATTGTCTACCCCAATCTGCCTTGAAATTTTTCCATTTTGAGCAAATGTCTTTATACGCTATTGCTACTTTCCCAAGCGTGGAGCCGAGGAAAGACCCCAGTGCTAGATGCCAAGAATTGTGTGTCTCGGCGCTGCCATAAATGGACCAATCCAGTTGTGCAATTCACTAGACCTTTCTCTGCTTTGCTTTTTCCCTTTTGAAAATGAGGGCAACTGGGCTCGTTGGCTCAGCCTGTAATTCCAGCACTTTGGAAGACCAAGGCGAGTGGATTGCCTGAGTCCGTGGTTTCGAGACCATCCTGGGCAACATGGTGAGACCTGGTCTCTAAAATAAATTAAAACATTAACTGAGTGTGGTAACACATGCCTGTAGTTCCAGCTACTTGGAAGGTTGAGGCGGAAAGATTGCCAGAGCCCAGCAGGTCGGCACTGGGGTGGCTGTGAGTGTACCACTGCACTCCAGCCTAGGTGATAGAGTGAGACTCCAGCTAAAAAAAAAAAAAAAAAGGAGGGCATAGGACATATTGTCCCAAATACCTTCTAGCTCTTTGCTGTTCATTTCAGCTTCCATAGGCCCTTGGTCTTGTTTCGCTCTTGTCTTCAGCATTTCAGATATTAACACTGCATCCTACTCTCTTACCTGTCACTTGTGATTTAGCTCATTCCAACAAGTTTACGAGCTTTAGGGAACCAGCAACTCTCAGGCTTCTATGTCACACAAATAGAAACATTAAGAAGTCATCCCCCTTGCCAGCCATTTGACACTTGTGAAAGACTAATTTAATACAGGAAAGTTTGGGTGACTTCAGATGCAGGTGCCCGTGTAGTCACTGCCATGGGTCAGGCAGCTCAAGCTAACATCTACACTAATTGAACACATGCATCAGAGAAGATGATTTGTTGCGAGTACGTGCATGCCTAAAAAATGCGAATAATGAAAAACATACAGAAGACAAATTGGGCTATAAGAATTTTACAAATGGAAATTTCTGCCCGAAAAAAAAGAGTGCAAAATATATGGAGGAGACTTGAAGATCTCTAGCTGAGCTTCTTGTTTTTCCCTGGCTGGGCTGTTTCTCTTTTCAGGTGCCATTAGGTGTCACAAATAAAACTGTCTCTACTGGAAAGGCTCCGAGGACTCGGGAACAAGGGAAGATGCTGGCAATACCTAGTCAGAATAAAATAATGAGGCTCAATCTAAGGAGCCATTTATTTTTAGACGTAGAGTGTGTCTGTGTGTGTGTGTGTGTGTGTGTGGAGTGCATATATGCAGGTGTCTTTACCTGGCCATATACCGTGGGAGCATCCAGCTCAGTTTCCTGGCTTCTTGGTGGATGATGGTCACTCTTTGTCCTACTAGGAACGCTGTGGTGGACGTGGAGATGCTCTGGGCAGACCCCTCTTGATGAAGGACTCACCACCCCATCTGTTGGCAGTGCCCTAAGCACAGAGGACCACTATGCTCTACGCCAATCTCTTTACCCAGGGTGGCCCACAAACAATTGATGACTATTCAGGGAATACGGTCCTGGCCATCTTAGCCCTACTTAGGACAACTCTGGACTATGACTCCTTGCTTCCCATGACTCTTAGGTCAGGAGTACACCATAGGGATGGCATTGAGGCCTGACTTCTCCCTCTGTTCAAACCTTCTTCCTTCCTCTCTCTATCCCAGGGATTGATCCCATGGTCACTTATTTTAAAATGCCCGCAAGCTAATCTCCAACTTGGAGAGTCTACCTGGGAAACCTGACCTGCAACAGAAGACAGCCATGTATTTATGAAATGCAGATCAAATCATGTTATTTTCTTGCTTAAAGTTTCTCTAGGTGAAAGTCCAAACACCGTGGCAGGGTTTCAAGGTCCTTTATGGGTGCATAAATTGTCCTACCAAAAGACGTCTCCACTTGTATGTTTACAGCAGCACTTTTCACAATGGCAAAAACATGGAACCAACCCAGGTGCCCATCAACAGTGACCTGGATAAAGGAAACATGGTGCACCATGGAATACTACACAAGAACAAAATTATGTCCTTTGCAGCAATATAGATGTAGCTGGAGGCCATTATTCTAAGCGAACTAACACAGAAACAGAAAACCGAATACTGCATGTTCTCACTTATAAGTGGTAGCGGAACACCAGGTACCCATGGACATAAAGATGGGAATGGACACGATGACTCTTAAAGCAGGGAGGGGGGAAGGGACAAGAGATGGAAATCTACCCATCAGGTCCCATGACCATCATCTGGATGATGGACTTCATGGAAGCCCAAACCTCACCATCACACAATATCCCATGTAGCAAACCCGCTTATGCAGCTCTTAAAGGTCTTTATGAATTGGACCTTCTTCGGCATTTCTCCACCACCTCTCATTGCTGACCAACTTGCACCCTGAGCTCCATGTGTGGTCCCTTGAATATCCCAAGCATTCTCATGCTCTGAGACTATACATATCTTTTTGTTTGGCCTTGATTTTACCTTCCTTCTTTCCCTGACAAACTTCTATCATTCCTTCGAGATGCAGCAATGGCAGTTTACATGTATTGAGTTAATCTAATGTGTTGAGGACTGTGCAAAGTGCTTGCTTGTGTATTATCTCACTTAATCCCAAGGCATTTGTGAAGTTGGTACTACCATCAGTCTCATTTTACTGATGAAAAAAAAGAGAGTTTTAAAACCTTGCCCAAAGTCACAGAATTGGTACCCAGTGGGGCCAGGACTCATAGAGTCCTTTATGCTAAACCGCCTTGGATACTCTTGGGGGAAAGAGACATTTTACATTTCTTTATAAAAGGTCTTTTATATTTACTTTTATTTCTACCATTTTTAGAGCCCTGCCCTTCCTTTTTTTTTTCCAGTTTTTTTTTTTGAGGTAGAATTGACAAATAAAAATTATACATATTTAAATTGTCCAACTTGATGTTTTGATGCATAACTTGTGAAGGAATTACCACAAGCAAGCTAATTTACACCCATCACTTCAGACTGTTGCCATTTTCTCTTCCTTTTTTGTGATGAGAATGCTTGAAGTATACCTTGTTAGCAAACTTCAAGTATACAATATAGAGTCGTTAACTATAGTCACGTTGCTGTACATTAATATTCGGAATGCATTCATCTTCTCAAAAATGAAAGTTTGGACCCTTTACCAACTTCACCCCATCTCCCCCGCCCTCCAGCCCCTGACAACCACTATTCTACTTTCTACTTCTGTGAGTTTGAGTGATTATGTTAGATTCCACGTAGGAATGAAATCGTGCAGTGTTTGCCTTTCTGTCGGGCTTATTTCACTTCACAGCATGTCCTCCTGGTTCATCCATGATGTTGCAAATGGCAGGATTTTCTGATTAATATTCAGAATTAGCCTGAGTAACATTCCATTGTACATATATGTATATCTACATTTCTGTCTATCTACCTACCTATGTTTATGTCTACTAATCTATATTTCAATCTATGGGTGTCAATAAATCTATGTCCGTATTTACACCTACATTTACCCATATATCTAGACCTGTGACTGTATCCTCATCAATATCACGTCTTCTTTATTCATTCATCCATTGACAGGCATTCAGGTTGTTTCCATATCTTGGTTGTTGTGAATAAGGCTGCAATGAACACGAAGTGCAGATATCTCTGAAAGATACCAATTTCGTATTCTTTGTCTTTGTACCCAGAAGCAGGATGGATTAAATCATAAGGTAGCTCCAGTTTTATTTTTTTAAGGAGACTTCATACTGTTTTCCACAACACCCACAGTCTAGAAAGATTTCCTTTGTTTTATTGATGGCTAGAGTTGGTGTATAGGAGGAATGCTTGCTGAATGAATGAACACATGCTATTACAGTAGGGCCCAGCCTATCACACTGAGTGAAGGAGGCCAGGACCTCTGTCCTGAAAAGGGTGTCTTCTGCTGTACAGCCAGTGGCCTGCTCTGCAGTTGCCACTCCGGCCCACAGCTGTCAGCCGCCCCTCCTTGGCAGCCTTCTGTTGGTCTGTTCTGGCTGAGACTCTGGCAGGGATGTCTTCCTCCCCGATTCCTTCCTCTCCATCTGAGATCAGCATCGGAACCTGCAGGGCCGTGGAGCAGCTCATCAGCATCCGAGCTGGAAGACCTGGGTTTACATTCTGCTCTGACATTTTCCAACTTGGAGCTTTCAAACTCAGGTTCTCCATGGCAGAAAGGATGCAATTTTAAAGATTTTGGCGAGGACAAGAAGAGACTGGGTGGGTATCAAAGTTCTGAACACCAACAGACATTATTTATTGTTAAAAGAGTAATGTTGCCTTTCCCTGTCCTGCCAGGACTGCCCCGTCACAACCCTCCTTGGCAGCTGTCCTCCCTCCTTTTCTCCACTTCCAGGTCCCTTGGCATCTTCCGGTTTCCTCTTCTCACCAACGATCTGAGTCATTCATCCTCAATACATATGTGTCCTGGGGTAAGAACCAAGGCTCTCAGCCAATTTCTTTTCTGGGCTTTGATTAGCTGGTGTCTTACTTCTTTCTGGGATAATGAAATATCAGAATATGAAAATACTAACAAGATGAAGAAATTGAAGCTCGGAGAGGTGGAATGACTTGTGTAAGGTCACAGGGTCAGCTGAGGGTCCAGCGCCCAATTCCGGGGCTTCCGGGTTGAGGACTAGGACTCTGTTCTCTTGTGTGCTTCTTCAGACTTGCTTTTGCAACTTAAGAACTGCCAGGCAATGGAAGGGCTTCCGTGACTCCTTGGTCAGCTTTTCCTGATCCTACAGGAAGCTCGGGTTGCCCTTTTGTGTGTTCCCAGAGCACCCTACCTGGCTTCTTAGTAGCACTTACATGACTGTAAGGGACTGGTGGGTGGTTGTTTTTCCTAACTGACTTCAAGCTCCAAGAGTGCAGGGACTGGGTCTGTCCTGTTCACCATTTATCCTATGTGCTTGATTCGGTGCTTGTCACACTGGTTAGTAATATCCATAGGAATATGAATATGGCCAGTAACTATCTGAGAATGACTGGCCAGCTGCGGAGGGTGGACTGCACTGGAAGTCTTCCTGAGTCTTTTCTAGCTGGACCCATCAGGAAGTCCAAGACATGGGGTTGAGTGTCTGTGACCCCAGACACCATCAATTGCCCTCTCCCCTTCCCCACTGGGACGTGAAGATACTAATCTCCTCAGGTAATTTTCTGATTTATGTCCTGTGTCCCCCACCTTGTCTGTTTTCACTATTTCAGAGCCAACAAGTGACAAAAAAGTGGTTCGGTCATTAGATGACTTTGCAATTCCCTTTTAATCACGAGGTTCTATATTTGTCCTTCATTCTTCATCTTTCATTAACTTGACAATTATTTATTGAGCATCTACCACGTTCTAGGCACTAGAAATACACTGGTGAACAAAAAAGGCGCACAAACCAATGCATGGAGCTTACATTCTAGTGTAGGGACATGGACAATATGTCGTCACAAAAATCAGGTTGCAGCATGTGATAGGGATGGGGATTCTGAGAGAATGGGGTGTTTTAATTTTGCAACATTAGATGTCTGCAAGTCTCAGATATAAACTCTCAAGTGGGTGACCTGGACTCTGCCTTAGATGCATCCCAGACCAGGGAAGGATGAAAATCCCAAGTGGTGCACCTTCCTGGTACCCCATGTGACCCCTGCTGCTCCCTTGCACGGTGTTCACTTCCACTTAGACTGATCCAGGCTTGCTGGGGCTGAGAGACACACAGTTGGAGATCACTGAGGACAAGACATCCGTTTCCAGGGAAGACTCCCCCGCAAGCTCATCCAGTGTCAAGGTGATTAATACTTTTCACTAACAAATGAAAGTTCAGGAGTCCCAGGGAGTTCAGTCACCTTAATGCCATCAAAGCTATAAATACTCGCTGAAGACATGGATGATTGGTGTTGAAATACCAGCCAAATGGTGTGTAGAGGCTGTGGAAGATGATGGCTCCCCTTGAGGGGTGACTCTGCTTCTATGTTGTCTGTGGAAGCCTCTGCACCTGCTTCTCCTATTCCACTGTGCTCTATCTCCCAGGGTTCTCAGCCTTACCCTTGGTCACCTTTGGGGAAAAGATAGACTCTATTAAAACCATCGTTTAGAAGGAGGAGGAGAGCTTTGCCTAGGGTACCTTCATTCATTCCCATTTTTTGCTCCTGAATTCATTTTCTGTTAATGTGGTGTCAAGATCCATTCATTTCAGCCATTTTCCTTATTGAATTAATGCTGCATACCATTAGAGTCAACTTTTATTCGTGGGATCCAGGATTCTTAGAATAGGGCACAGGCTCTTGTTTGAGGACAAACTCACAAAAGCAGCTACACTGATCAGGGAAATGCACCATCCCTGCTCTGGGGTTTGTCACGTCTCCATAGGACCCATGCTGCTCCTTGGGGATTTGCGACTCTAGGATGGTGGAAAACAATCCAGGAAAATGCAGCAGTGCTGCGTGCCTTTCATTTCTGAGCTTCCAGTGTTGAGAACTGTCTTGTGTAAAATTAATATATAGGTGTGAAATGCAGTGGAACCTACGCTTTGTCCATTCCTGGATTTGGGCATGCCTGGAGGTCTGGGCTCTTGCGTGAGATGGAGTAGGTGAGTGGAGCATGAAGGCGGTTTGTGGAGGTGGGAACTCATCTTTGAGTAAGAAATATCTCATGAAGAGCTTGATCCATGTACATGGTTTTGGTCCTGGGGGCGAGGGAGGGGTGAGGCTGGCTCTGAATGGAATGTGGTGCCCGTGGCTCTACTTGCTGCCTAGATCAGGCTCGGTGGAGTTGCAGCTGAGCTGGGGGAATGAGAAGAACCCCTGTAGGCTACGTCACAACCACTCTCCATGCCACATCACATCCCACGGGAGGATCCCGGCAGCGCTGTGCTGATTATCCCACCCGTGGTACCACTTCTGAGTTTTGGCTGTTCCAGAATGTGGGTGACGACCCCCACTGGGACACTCCTTTGCCCGAGCAGAGATGGCAGAGGCAGTGGGTGGCAGTGTGCCCAGAGAAGCCACCTGATTCCTGACTGGATTCTCACGAGTACATATAACTAGACCCCCAGAAATGCTGATCGGGATGGAGGCCTTTGTCAGAGACTG
>NW_006981344.1:0-739 GCF_000164805.1 Carlito syrichta | reverse complement strand
TGTACACAGTAGTCTTTAATAATCTTTTGTATTGCTTCAGGGTCAGATGTCACTTCATGTCTGTGCTTCTGATTGTGTTTTTTGTACTTTCTCTTTTTCCGTCGTCTAACTAGGGGATGATTAGTCTTGTTTATCATTTCAAAGAGCCAGATTTTGGAGGTGTTTTGTGGGTTTGGGAGGGACTGTGTTGGTGTTGATATTTATTTTTATTTTTTTGAGTTGGAGTCTCACTCTGTTGCCCAGACTGGAGTGCAGTGGCTGCTCCTGGCCACCACAGCCTCAACATGCTGGGCTCCGGCGATCCTTCCACCTCAGTCTTCCAAGTAACTGGAACTACAGGCATGCGCTACCACACCCGGCTGATTTTTTGATTTATTGTAGAGATGAGGTCTTGCTGCCCAGGAGTGTCTCAAACCAAAGGTGCAGGATTACAGGCTGAGCCACTGAGCCTGGATGATATTTATTTTTATACCACTGTGGTCTGAGAAGGTGCATGGCAAAATTTCAAATTTATGAAATTTGTCTATGCTCGGTTTATGGCCAAGGATGTGGTCTACCTTAGAGTACATTTCATGCAGTGATGAGAGGAATGTATATTCTATGGTCGTTTGGTGGAGTGTTCCGTAGGTATCAATTAAGTCCATTCGGTCAAGAGTCACATTGAGGTTCTGGATCTCCTTGCTGATTTTTTGTCCTGATGATCTGTCTAGGATTCTGAGTGGGGTATTAAAGTTCCTAG
>NW_006981343.1:0-631 GCF_000164805.1 Carlito syrichta | reverse complement strand
TATAGTATTACATTGGAAGTTCAGGGTCCATTATATGAGTGAGAAACATGTGATATTCTGATCTTGTTTCTGTGTGAGGTCACTCAGTATTATAGACTCTAGTTCCATCCAGGTTGCTGCAAAATTCATGATTTGTTCTTTTTTATGGCTGCGTAGTATTCCATCGTGTATATGTACCACATTTTTTTAATCCAGTCCTCTTTTGATGGGCAGCATGGTTGTTTCCAGGTTCTTGCTATTGTGAACAATGCTGCGATAAACATACGTGTGCAGGTATCTTTTTTATAGAGTGATTTGTGTTCTTCAGGGTATATTCCCAGTAGGGGGATTGCAGGGTCATATGGAAGGTCAATTTCTAGAGCTTTTAGGAATCGCCACACTGCTTTCCACAGAGGTTGCACTAGTTTACATTCCCACCAGCAGTGTAGAAGTGTTCCCTTTTCACCACACCCTCTCCAGCAGCTGTTATTTATTGAGTTGTTGATAATTGCCATTCTGACTGGAGTTAGGTGGTATCTCAGTGTGGGCTTCTCGAATGTCTTCTTTTGTGAAGTGTCTGTTCATTTTTTTTGCCCATTTTATAATGGAGTTGTTTGTTTTCTTCTTTTCAGTACGTTTCAGTTCCTTGTAG
>NW_006981342.1:0-773 GCF_000164805.1 Carlito syrichta | reverse complement strand
TAGCCGTATGAGAAGCAGATAATTTTATATAACTTGCGTTTCAGCTCATTTATGAGTAGTGACATTTTTCAGATCAGACATCCTAGTGCCATGTATCAGAGGTATCTTATAGTTGTTATCAGTAGTGTCCAGCAGAAACATTAATCAAGTTTTTCAGAGTGAAGGGAGTTCATTACACCGAAACCATCATGAATTATGCAAGCTATGCAAGTCACAAAATGAATAATTGCTAGATACACAACTTGCACAAACACGAGATTTATGATTACATCAATACTATATTATTCAAACTTATAACCAGTCAGAAAAAAGAAGAACATGAGGACTTGTTTTTCAGTTGATTAGACATAGCCTATAGGAAAGTCAAGTATCCCCTGAAGCTACTTATTGGGACTGTATGTGAAATAAGGAAACACACATTTTATTAGCTCTTAAAAATATTGTTCAGGAATGTGCAGAAGTATTTGAGTCTTGCTATGCCCTTTTTAGGAGCTGTGACAAGATAAACAGACATTAGTGGGACATTGTATCATTTTTTCCCACTGTCAGTTGAAGCCATAATATCTATCATGGGAGTAGCTATGTCATTCAGCCTTAATATACACATGTTTAAGGTTCTTTCCTTCAGCTGACTTTTATGCTTTATAGACTTAGTTATGAGAGTAATAATTTTAACAATTCTCCAGGTACAGAGTATGATAGCATTTTAATATCACTATTATAAACAAAACTAGAAAGAACTTCCTTATGCCTGAAATGAGGCCCTGTAACCC
>NW_006981341.1:0-650 GCF_000164805.1 Carlito syrichta | reverse complement strand
GTCTCACTCTGTCACTCAGGATGAGTGGAGTGCACAGTCATAGCTCACTGCAGCCAAGTACTCCTGACCCTCAAAATAATCTTTCTATCTCAGCCTCCTGAGTTACTAGAATTAAAGGGCATAAGCCACTGCACTTGAATAAAATTCATTCTTTTTATTAAAAGGTTTAGTTTCTTTGGATCAAAAGATAATCAATTACTTCAAAAATGTATTATATCTTAACAACTGATTTTTTTAAAAAAGATCTACAGTTCTTCTCTTGAGAGAGTTGTTACCTATTAAAAATAATCTTAATAAGGTTTATGAGAAGATACTTTGAAAGATTGTATTGCAGTGTTTTAAAAAAATCTATTTTGATGCAATACTTTTTGAATATTTAAAAAAATATTTTGTCTCTAAAAGCCTTCTATATACAATTTTTTAAAATTTAGCTTAAATTGTGTTGTGTGTCTAAGAGAGTTTTCCTCAAGTGTTTACCAATTAAATGCAAGAGCAATATCTATATTTTACCTCAGTGCACATTTTATATCTCATGACTCCTATTAGAATCCTTTCCCTTAAATAAAAGATATCATATTGAATGGCTTAGAAAATAATTGGCTTACAAGTGAATGATGAAGTTTAAGTGCCCCATTGTGCAAAATGCAGAA
>NW_006981340.1:0-613 GCF_000164805.1 Carlito syrichta | reverse complement strand
GATACATATAGCAAACCTGCTAAAATGATAGAACAAAAGAAAAATGACAAGATAATTTATTTGTAGAATCCAGATTCAAAAATAATAACTATGATAAAAAGCAATATCTGTAATTTGGTATGGTTAGTGATAATATTATGGCACTAGAAGTCTGAAGTTAAATAAAATAAGTAAAAAAATTTGAATAAACCTTTTCCCCCTCAAGTTCAAGTTCAAGAATGGTTAAATCCTTTTTAAATTCACTTTCACCACTTCTTATGATTGCTTTCATAGCAACTGTCCTTTTATACAATCCTATATCTGTATAGGTAATTAAAGTTTTTCTACATAATCAGATTTTAAACAAAACAGTAAAGCTAAACTTCATTAGCGATGGAAAATTAAAATCCTTCAGAGACATCTAATTTCTAAAAGAATTTGCCACCACCTAGATCAACCCTTAAGGAAATGCTTCAGAAGATCTTAAGTATGGGGGTGGGGGGGAAGAATGGTCATGCCCACCACAAAAGTACAGGCATGCAGAGCATCAACAAAAAAAAACACAGAAAGATATAAATACAAAACTTGAAAAATAAAAAAGCAGACCTCTAAGTGTCTCATAGCAGAGATAAAC
>NW_006981339.1:0-604 GCF_000164805.1 Carlito syrichta | reverse complement strand
TAATTCCGGCTACTCGGAAGGGTGGGGCGGAAGGATTGCCGGAGCCCAGCAGGTCGAGGCTACGGTGGCCGGAAGCGGCCACTGCACTCCAGTCTGGGTGACAGAGTGAGACTCCAACTCAAAAAAAAAAAAAAAAAAAAAAATGATAAATATTTTAAAATATAATAAACCTCCAGCAAGATTGGTCAGGAAAAAAGTAAGAGCACAAATTACCAATATGAAAAATAAGAAATGAGACATCACTACAGATACTGTCCATAAAATTTGACAAAATATATAAAAGGGACAAATTGCTCAAAAAATACTTCTCAAAACTAAACAAAGAAAAAATACAATATATGAATAGTCTTTTATCTGGTAAAAAAAAAAAAAGGAATCCTCAAATGGCTTTGCTTTGTTGGCAAATTATTCTAAATTTAAAAAAAACATCCCTGGTATTTCTTTCAAACAACAATATTGAGCTAACTCTGAGAATATAAAAAGAAGAAATTTCCCAAATTATTTTAGAAGACAGACATGACAGATATCAAAATTTGAAAAGGATACTTCAAAATATAAAAATTTCAGACCAGGCACAAAACTACTACATAGCCAAAAAGTAGAA
>NW_006981338.1:0-6371 GCF_000164805.1 Carlito syrichta | reverse complement strand
AAATCTCAGGACTAAAGACTGGGGCGACTCTGAACCTCGAAGCATTGACAAAACGGGGGTGTGGGCCAGGATTCATATTTAACTTTGGAGTGCTTAGATCCCAGAAGTAACGATAAAATGGAGGATGTGCACTATGGAATGACCAGAAGAAGGTGGAGGATACAGAGCCCAGAAGAATCCAGAAGCAGAGGAAGGGTAGAGGGATGGAGGGCCTAGAGGCTGCGTGAGTGTGCAGGGCTGCTCCAAGGTCACCTTCACATGCCAGGGTTTTCTTCCCAGCTGCTGAGCTTTCCCTTCCTTCTTCCCAACCAGAATTTGCCCTTTTAAGTCTCCCTCCCCAGTGGACCAGATCTGGCTTCTACTGATTTACCAACCCCAGTCCTCAAGGAGGCTATTTCTACTCTGGTCCCTGTTAGATTCCTTTCCTCCAATTAAGTCATGTCTCCTCAAGACACACACAGTTTGTTTATTCCTCCTGAAGCTTCCCCCACCATGGAAGAAGGTTCTCACACACACTCAGGACTCATCTTCTGAAATTCACCCTTGGAAGTCACCCCATGGCCTGCGACCATGCAGACTCAGACCCTCATGGAGATCTCCTCCCCATCTAAAGGCTTCTCTCCAAATTGAGAGCCCTCATCCTCCCAGTACAGCCCAGAGCCTCACCCCAACTTGACCAGCAATTCACCAAAGAAACAGTCATGAGACTCCAGCTAAGAAAGACTTTATTTCCACAGTTTCAGTTGTTTTGTGTTTGTCAGGGAGGAGGAGTTGATGAGAGGAAGAAAGCACGATTATTAAATTTATTGGATGTTGTTGATACCGTGAGAACATGGTCAGTTCAGGAAACAAAACAGGAATCCCTTTTCCTCTTGAAGATGGTTATCATAATGTGTAGAACTTATCATTAGAAACTCATTTGCAGTCACTACTGGTCATTTGCCTTAATGCATCACATACTGCAAACAACATGGGATGCTGTCTTTTAGATTTTTTGATGATTGAGCTGTTACTGCTGTTACTCGATGTTTAAGTTGAAATTACACAGCAAAATCTTATGCTGCTTGTCAACATATCATCTTACAGAAGAAATATGTAATGTGACTTTTGAAACATTTCACATCTAAATGTTTGAATGCAATGGAAGTTTTGTTTTTAGCGTATGTAAGAGCAAACTGAGGGGGCATGGGGTGGTGGGGAGGTGGGACTGGCATTAGTGGGAAATTGCTTGGGGAAGGGGGGCACACTTCATCAACAAGGGTACCTGCACAATGAATATTTGTATACCTAACCTGAATTGTACCCCACAATTTTAAAATAAAAAATTTAAAGGTGAAAAAAAAACTAGAAAGTAATGATCTATAATGAAGGGGAAAAAACGAGCATCATCTGCATTAAAAATTTACAATTGGAAGTTTTTTTTTGTTTGTGTTTTTGTAGCATCTCTTTTGCTTATAAAAATGAAGGAAAATATAAAAAAATTTACAGTTGGGTTCATGATTAGCTTTGCCTGTTCCATTGCAACTCTATTAATTTGTCAGTCAGGATATCAATGACTCATCCAAAAGAAAAACAACCACTGTGTTCACCAGAATTTTCTTTTCTTTTCTTTTCTTTTGAAAGCAGTATTTACTGAGAGGACATTAAAGCTCCCACAGACCCAAAGGGGTTGCCAACACCAGAATTTTCATGGCCATGTTCACTACAAATGAAATAAGCAAGTCCATGGAAACCATAATGAGTGTTCTGCTGTTCATGGTCTAAGTTATGCTTGCACACTATTCTTGCAGAGGCTCGTTATTGATTGAAGTCACCCATGATTTATGCAACCCAGTAGGATGTGGTCCTAGTCAAGTAAGAAGTGACTATGCTAATATCACAAGACCAGGTATTGGCCAATGAGAGTGTGTCACTCCAGTCAGTGCCATGTTCAAGTGGCCATCTTCACCTCTTAACCCAATCAGAGGCCACATTGGGCTCATAGTGCAAATATCAGAGTGGCTGAGAAGCCTCAGGACCCTCCCATAGTTCTGGGGGCACATTAGGAGGTAAGACACTTGCACAGACTTTACCATGATCAAGTACATAGGACTGGAAAAGTAGTTTTATCAAAAGTTATTGTGTATGAAGGCAGGACATTTTGACATTTCTCTAATGCAGTGGTCGGCAGATTAAGGACCCTCCATATATCTGAGGACTACTCCCTCTAGTCCTAAAACAGGGAAGATAGCGATGGGATATGTGGAGACGTGAGCCAAGAAATGAGGTAGCCTACAGGAGCTAGAAGATGCAAGAGTTGGAGAACCAAGGGGACCTAATCGCCAATCTTGTTCTAATTACAAAGGTACATAATGTAAGGACTTCATAAAAAGCCAGAGGTGTTGGCATGCCATCTAGTGGACAAGCAGATCCAAATTGCTGTCAGTCCTGAATGGATTCACCAGCCAATGGGACCCTGCACCCAATGGGTGAAACTAGAAACTCTAGTTTCTGCCTTGGGGCAGACCTTTTTGTTCTAGCCTCTTCCAAATCTGTCACAAAGTCGGTGTTTGTTCCTACAGAGTCACATACAGGACCCGGGAATAAGAAATTGAATCAACCATCAGAGTTGTACTGATTTTTTTTAAGATGTGGGGTACAATTCAGGATTAGGTACAAGTCATCATACAGGAGTTGTGCTGATTTTTTGTCTGTTCATGTTGAGTCTGATGTGGATCCTTGAGGTACCTTCCTGCCAGGTAGGGTGTTGAACTCAGGAATCAGCAGTGATGTGTGGCCTCACCATATGGGCAGGTTGGGGATGAGAAATTGGAAAACCTGAGTGGGGATTCTGGTTGTCAGGTGCGATTTGGTAATATGAGTCTCTCCTAGGCCATGAATGAGAGCTTTATTGGGGGCTGTCTCTTGCATGGACTTGAAGACTTGTAAGTGAGGGATCCACCTACTTGTTAAGGAAAGAACACTAAAATGGTGGGTGAAATTTAAGGTGCAAATCTTCCAACTTGCAATGGTGTGAAAGGTGAGATGTGGACATGAGGGAAGATTAAGATTCTCTGATACGTAGTGTCATGACACTGAGATCAGGAGGGAGGACCAGATGTTTAGGTAGGCAGGGAGATAAGAAAGACCACAGGGAACAAGGAGAATAGAATTCCAATAGGGGCTATAAGGTGAGAGAGCCAGGAAAGATAAAAGTATGACAGGGTACCTTGAACTGAGAACATTTGGCCATTTATGGAAGAAGACAGTATGAATGTGGGGAGTCAGACTAAAAATAATCTTGAACTTTGTCGTTAAGAAGATAGTAATTGCTTTGCAGCAATGGCTGTTAACAGGACCCAAAGTCCACTAGAAATGATATCTATCGTGAATGCTGAGATTTACAGTGTCCACATCCAAAGATGTTGAGATGAGCACAGCTTGTTTCTTTTTAACTTTTAAATTTCTTATTTTACAGATGCAGGGTACAATTCAGGGTTAGGTATACAAAGGTTCATTAAGCAGATACCCTTGCTGATGAGGTGTGCTCCCCTCCCCTGACAGTTTCCCTCAACTGCTAATTCCACCTCTCCTTCCCCTTGCAGTTTCCCACTACTGCCAGTTCCTGTCTTATAGTATTATGATAATTGTTCAAGGTCTGCTTATGAGTGAGAACATATGGTACTCTGTTCTGTTTTTCGGTGATAGATCACTGAGTATGATAGATTCTAAATCCATTCAAGTTGCTGCAAAGTCTATATATTTGTCCCTCTTTATGGCTGCATAATATTCCATTTTGTATATGTACCATTATTAATCCAGTCTAGCTTCGATGGGCAACATGGTTGGTTCTATTTGTTTTGCTATTGTGAATAGTACAGTTTGCTTTTAAGACATGCTTGAGGATCCCTTTTCAGGATCCCTTGGGAGAGCTGTAGAAAAAATGTAAATGGTGATGCAGCTATTGGAAGTGTATTCCTACCCCCGCCAGAGGGCAGAAAGATATTTTCCTACATAGTTCTTTTATTTTGATGTTTTAAAAACCTCTCAAATTTACAGAAATGTTTCTTGTATAAAATGTTCTTTTCCTAAGAGTTTGAGGCTAATTTGACAACCTGACACCCACCACTCCCTTGTTGATAAGAGGTATCTACCCATCCTCAGACAGATATTTACTACCATTAATCCCACCCCCCTCCATGGTTTCCTCCTACTGTCAGTCATTTTCTAATAGTATTACATTGGATGTTCAAGGTCCACTATATGAGTGAGAACATGTGATACTCAGATCTTTGTTTCTGTGAGAGGTCACTCAGTATTATAGACTCTAGTTCCATCCAGGTTGCTGCGAAATTCATGATTTTTTTATGGCTGCATAGTATTCCATTGTGTATATGTACCACATTTTTAAAATCCAGTCCTCTTTTGATGGACAGCATGGTTGGTTCCAGGTTCTTGCTTTTGAGAACAATGCTGTGATAAATATACGTGTGCAGGTATCTTTTATATGGAGTGATTTGAGTTCTTCAGGGTATATTCCCAGTGGGGGATTGCGGGGTCATATGGGAGGTTGATATTTAGGGCATTTAGGTATTGTCACACTGCTTTCCACAGAGGTTGCACTAGTTTACACTCCCACCAACAGTGTAGAAGTGTTCCCTTTTCACCACACCCTCTCCAGCAACAGTTATTTTTGAGTTATTGATAACTACCATTCTGACTGGAACTAGGTGGTATCTCAGTGTGGTTTTGATTTGCATCTCCCTGATGATTCGTGAGGTTGAACATTTCTTCATGTGTCTGTTGGCTGCTCAGATGTCTTCCTTTGTGAATTGTCTATTCATATCTTTTGCCCATTTCATAATGGGGTTGTTTGTTTTTTTCTTTTCAGCACATTTGAGTTCCTTGTAGATCCAAGATGTTAAGCCTTTGTCAGACCTAGAGTTGGCAAATACTTTTTCCCAGTCTGTAGGCTGTCTCCATACTCTCTTGATGGTTTCTTTGGCTTTGCAGAAACTTGTCAGTTTAATGAGGTCCCGCTTGTCTATCTTCTCTCTTATGGCCTGTGGGTTTTGGGTGTTGTTCAGGAATTGGAATCCAGTTCCAATTTCCAGAAGGGTATGTCCTTCATTTTCTGAGGTTCTTATGGTTTGAGGTTTTACATTTAGGTCTCTCATCCATTTGGAGTTAATTTTTGTGTATGGGGATAGATAGGGGTCCTGTTTCAATCTTCTGCATGTGGCCAGGCTGTTTTCCCAGCACCATTTACTGAATAGGTTCTCTTCTCCCCAGTGGTACGTGGTGGAGGCTTTGTTGAAGATGACTTAGTTGAGAAATTGAGGTTTCACTTCTAGAATCTCAATTCTACTCCATTGATCTATATGTGTGTTCCTATACCAGTACCAAGTGGTTTTGATGATTGTAGCTTTATAGTAAAGTTTGAAGTCTGGTAATATGATACCACCTGGTTTGCTTGTTTTTCTTTTTTTTTTTCTTCTGAGGATTGTTGTGGCTATTTTTGGTCGTTTCTGTTTCTATATGAATATCTGTGTTTTTTTTTCTAGGTCTGAGAAGAATGTTGCTGGTAATTTCATGGGTATTGCATTAAATCTGTAGATTGCCTTAGGCAAAATGGACATCTTCACAATGCTGATTCTTCCAACCCATGAGCATGGGATATTTTTCCACTTGTTTGTGTCATCTTTGATTTATTTGAGCAGTGTTTTGTAGTTTTGTTTTGAGTTGGAGTCTCACTCTGTCACCCAGACTGGAGTGCAGTGACCACTCCTGGCCACCGCACCTTGACCTGCGGGGCTCCGGCGATCCTTCCACCTCGGTCTTCCAAGTAGCCAGAATTGCAGGCATGCACTAACACACCCGGCTGATATTTTGATTTATTGTAGAGATGAAGTCTCACTGCCCAGGCAGGTCTCGAGCTCAGGCAATCCGCTCACCTCAGCCTCCCAAAGGCACAGGATTACATGCTGAGCCAGCGAGCACGGCTGTAGTTTTCATTGTAAAGGTCTTTCATGTCTCTGGTTAGAAGATGCCAAGGTATTTCATATTTTGTGGCTATTGTGAATGGAATTGTGGTTTTTATTTGGGTTTCTGTTTGTTTATTATTGGCGTAAAGAAATGCAATTGTCTTCTGCACATTTATTTTATATGCTGAAACTTTGCCAAAGGCCTTTATCAGTGTAAGGAGAATTTTGACAGATTCTCTTGGATTTTCAAGGTACACAATCATGTCATCTGCAAAGAGACATAACTTGACTTCCTCTTTTCCTATTTGGGTATCCCTGATTGCCTTCTCTTCTCTGATTGCTATAACCAGAATTTCCAATACTATATTGAACAGGAGGAGTGAGAGTGGACATCCTTGTCTTGTTCCA
>NW_006981337.1:0-794 GCF_000164805.1 Carlito syrichta | reverse complement strand
TTTCTTTGAGTTGGAGTCTCACTCTGTCGCCCAGACTAGAGTGCAGTGGCCGCTCCTGGCCACCGCAGCCTCGACCTGCTGGGCTCCGGTGATCCTTCCACCTCAGCCTTCCGAGTAGCCGGAATTACAGGCACATGCTACCACGCCAGGCTGATTTTTTTGATTTATTGTGGAGATGAGGTTTCACTGCCCAGGTGGGTCTCGAACCCGCAGGCTCAGGCAATCCAGTCACCTCAGCCTTCCAAAGGCGCAGGATTACAGGCTGAGCCACCGAGCCCAGCCGAAAGCATTTTTAAATGAATGAGCAAAGGCCAGAAAATATCTTTGGAGCACAACCTAAGTCTCTCATGCTACACTAGGTACCAGGAGCACAATGAACAAGATACAGTCCCTGTCCTGATTCTTAAGTAATATTTGAGATGGAATAAGAAGTAAACCAACAACTACAATGTCGGTGCCATATTATAGGTAAGATCAGAGTTGTCTGGGACACATCCAAAGGAAATGCAAGCTATTTCAGGTGAGCAGGAAAGTTTTATGGCATGGATTCATAATTGCATTATAAATCCTACTAAACATGCACATTAGCACAATACTGTGTCAGTAGAAAACCCTGGTGACAAGAAGAAGACTACACAAAAATGCATCCTTCATCATTTATTTACATGAGAGATTCCTAGTTTGATGTGTTCAAATGGCATGTGTGGAAATATCAGAGTTGTCAATTTAAGTGGCTCTAATGTTCTCCATTACTTTCATTTGTTTCAACATTCCTTTGTGGGTTACATAGCTGA
>NW_006981336.1:0-714 GCF_000164805.1 Carlito syrichta | reverse complement strand
TATGCTTTGCAAAATTATCCCGTAAAAGTAAGAATGGAAAAGGAAAATATAATCTTTCTCCATAAACAAAAATTGAGGAAACTTGTTGATAGTAGAGAAGGAAAATAATTAAATGTCAAAAACTCACGTCTATATGAAAGAGCATCAATGAAGGAATAAATGGGTTAAATATAATGTTTATTCTTAATTTATCTAATAGGTAACAATTTTTTAAACTAGCAATAGCAGCAATCTATTTGATTATGTATGAGTATATATGTTCATATATGTCTATGTTTAGATGACAGCAATAATACAAGAGACAGGAGATAGTAATTAGAATTATTTTGATACTTTATGGTACTTGAACCATCCTTGAAGTAGTATAGTGATATTTGAGAGTGAACTTAGATTAGTTGTGAGTGTATAACACAAATTCTAGAATAACCACTGAAAACACACAAAAAGAAGCATAGATAATATGTTAATAAAGGAAAGAAATGGAATTATATAATGTTCCATTAAAATCACAGAAAGCAGGAAAATTTTGGAAGACAAAATAGGAGCAAGGACCAAAGTCAACAAATCTAATATGGTAATGAATATGTTAGATATAAATATAGCTATATCAATAATCACTTGCATATCAATGGTCTAAGTGTACCAATTAAAGGACAGATTTGTCAGAGTATTTCAAAACATGAGACAACCATATGTTGTCTACAAAAACTCACT
>NW_006981335.1:0-778 GCF_000164805.1 Carlito syrichta | reverse complement strand
TTTTGCCTTACCAGAATACTGTAATTTCAATTAAAGTATTCCTTATGGCCAAGCCCTGCTAGTCCACAGTCTCTGTAACTGAGTGTGGCTGGTGCTGCCATAACCCAGTGACCAGCACAGTGAGAGGCACTCCACAAAAGCGTTTCTATTTTTTTATTTTTTTTGAGTTGGAGTCTCACTCTGTTGCCCATACTAGAGTGTAGTGGCTGCTCCTGGCCACCGCAGCCTCGACCTGCTGGGCTCCGGCAATCCTTCCACCTCAGCCTTCCGAGTAGCCGGAATTACAGGCACATGCTACCACGCCAGGCTGATTTTTTTGATTTATTGTAGAGATGAGGTTTCACTGCCCAGGCAGGTCTCGAACCCGCAGGCTCAGGCAATCCAGTCACCTCAGCCTTCCAAAGGTGCAGGATTACAGGCTGAGCCAATGAGCCCAGCTGAAAGCATTTTTAAATGAATGAGCAAAGGCCAGAAAATATTTTTGGAGCACAACCTAAGTCTCTCATGCTACACTAGGTACCAGGAGCACAGTGAACAAGATACAGTCCCTGTCCTGATTCTTAAGTAATATTTGAGATGGAATAAGAAGTAAACCAACAACTACAATGTCAGTGCCATATTATAGGTAAGATCAGAGTTGTCTGGGACACATTCAAAGGAAATGCAAGCTATTTCAAGTGAGCAGGAAAGTTTTATGGCATGGATTCATAATTGCATTATAAATCCTACTAAACATGCACATTAGCACAATACTGTGTCAGTAGAAAACCCTGGTGAC
>NW_006981334.1:0-2519 GCF_000164805.1 Carlito syrichta | reverse complement strand
AAGGATAATTTTGCAAAGCACAGAATCATAGTTTCTTGGGTTTTTCTCTAAATATCTTAAATATTTTACTCCACTGTCTCCTTGCTTGCACAGTTTTTGAAAAGTTGCATGTAATTGTTAAATTTAATCAAATATGTATTTTTTCCTCTGCCATCTTTTATGATTAAAAAAATGAATGTCTATAGTTCAAACTTGTATGAATAAATACAGGTTTTTTGTTTGTTTTTATTTTGGCATTTATCTTTCTTGGTTTTCCCTGACTTTCCTGGATCTGTAGTTTGATGTTTGACATTAATTTGGTGAGAAAACCAGGCCTGCTTTTGCCTGTACTCTCAGCTACTCAGAAGACTGTGGTGGGAAAATTGTTTAAATCCAAGATTTTGAGGTTGCAGTGAGTTATTATTATGCTACTGCACTCCAGCCTGAGTAAGAGCAAGACTCCGTCTCTAAAAACAATAATACTAATAATTTGGTGAAATTTGTCAGTCATTATAGTTTTAACTATTTCTTTTATTTTTTCTCTTCTCTTCCTGTAATGCTCAGTATATAAGTTACACCTTTTATAGCTGTCCCATAGTTCTTGAATATTCTGTTCCAATATTTTATTTTCAGTCCTTTTTCTCACTCTTTTTAAGTTTTGGCATTCTACTGAAATTTGAAACCCACAGATTCTTTTCTTAGCTGTGTCCAGTCTACCAATAAGCCCATTAATGGTGTTCTTAGCTTATTTTACAGTGTTTTTGAACTCTAGCATTTCCATCTGCATGCTTACATTGCCCTTTTATCTTCTATGGTGTCATTTTATTCAGTAAAGTCCTAAATACCTTAATAGTTGTTTTAAATTCCCAGTCTGATAATGTCAATAGCCTTACTGTATTTGAGTCTGATTATGAGGCCCTTCAAACTGGGTAGTGTGTTTTAGCATGTGTATAATTTTTTCTTGATAGCATGACATCATGTACTGGGGGAAAAAAACTACTCTAGATATGTCTTTAGTAATGTAGTGATAAGACGTAAGAGACGGAAAGCATTTTATTGACCTGTGAACTGGTTTTGGTCTTTAGGTGAGCTTGTATCACTGGTCTGTGAACTTCACATGTGCCTTTCAGTTTTTATGTCTCATGCCTTTGATGGTACAAGATTTCAGAGAGGACTGGAGTTGGGTATTACCTTTTACATAGGTCAGTTAGGCTCTAATAAAACCCAAGTATGTTTAGGCTAGTTTGTTAGGCTAGCTTGTTAGGGTAGTATCTTTAGATTTCTTTTTCCTAAGGGAAAGATTTTGTAAAGAGAAATGGAATACTCTGACATATTTCAAAAAGGTTCTTTATCCTTCTCCAACTGGAGGCATTAGGGGACTTCTCCAATCATCACTGTGAAAACCTGGTTGAGTTCCTGGAGGTAAAACTTACAAAAGTGTGAGGGCTTCCGGCGACTGAGTCTCCCTAAAGGTTTTTAATTTTATTTACTTTTTTTTTGGTGTCCAATCAAACAGTATAAATACACCTGGCAAAAACGGATAGATTACAAGAAACTGACCACTCAACAATTACCATGAGAGATTTTAGGTGTTAGGTCAAGACAACCAAAAATAAGTATGTCTGTAGAAAATTTATATGACACAATTAACAAGCTTCAATTCATGGAATACACATGGAATTTTAAAAAGTCAGACTCTGTGGGTGCAGTGGCTCATACCAGCAATTTCAGAGACCAAGGTAAAAGGATCACTTGAAGCCAATAGTTTGAGAACAGCCTGAGCAATAAAGAGAGACCCTATCTCTACAAAAAAAAAAAATTTTAAGTGCATGTGTAGTCCCAAATACTTGGGAGGCTGAGGCAGGATGAATGCTTGAGCCCAGGAATTCGAGGCTGTGGTGAGCAGTGATTACGTCAATGCATTCCAGCCTGGGCAATAGAGTGAAACCCGTCTCAAAAAATAAAATAAATACAAATCAAAAAGGTAAATTCACAGACACAGAGTAGAATGATGGTTGTGAGGTGCTAGGGTGGGGGAAATGGAGAGATGTGGGGAGGTACAAACTTTCAGTTACAGGCTGTATACATTCTGGAGAGTTAATCTATAGTATGGTGACTATAGTTAATAACAGTGTACTTCAGAAATTAAAATGCGCTAAGAGATATTAAATGTTCTCACCACAAAATAAGGGTAACAGGTGATAGACGTGTCAAGTAACTTGACTATTGTAACTAATTTACAATATCATATATTGTTGATATATGATATATATGTCAAATCATCACATTGTACACCCTAAACTTATAAAATTATATTTCGTCAACCATACCTCAATAAAGCTAGGGAAAAAAATCAGCTATTAGCATCTAATATACATAAGGCCCTAAACTAGACAATGAGGATAAAAGCGTAATTAAGGCAGTTGCTACTCTCAATCTCAATGAGCTGAAGCAAAACTAATAAATAATTACTATTTCCTGAAGACAGTTACTGAGCATATTATTCTTAGATATTTATCATATATGTATGCAACTATGAT
>NW_006981333.1:0-791 GCF_000164805.1 Carlito syrichta | reverse complement strand
GGCACAGGACAGACGTGCATCGTGGTCACCCTTTGAAATCTTTCGCAAATGACAGGCCGGAAAATGCCTTTTCGTCTCCCATCCATGAGGGTGATTTCTCATGCTGGGAGGCAGTGGTGGTGGTGGTAGTGATCATTATTACTATTTAGAGTCTGAATCCCACTCTCTCACCCAGGCTGGAGCACATGGGCATGCTCACAGCCACCACAGAAAGGTGATGGATCGGCAGACAATCAGGCTGTGGCTTTGGGAGGCCGAGGTGGGGGACCACTGGAGCCCGGAAGTTCCAGAGTAGCATGAGCCACGTAGTGAGACCATGTCACACCCCAGAGAACAAACACTGAAGTCATGCATGGTGGCACCCATGGTCCCAGGTACATGGGATGCGGTGGCCTCAGCTTTGGTGCATTCTTTTGCATCATGCTGCCAACAGATTGTGAAAATCCAGGCCAGGCACTATGGCTCACAGTCATCAGCCCCGTGACCTGTGAGGCCGAGGTGGGAGCCTGCCTGAGCTCCGGTGTCAGAGACTATTTTTGGTGACACAGTCAGACGTTGTATCGGCAAGAGGTACCCAAAATCGAGTCAGTTGTGGTGGCCCCCAGAGTCTTTCCTGTTTGAGGACAAAGGCGGGATGACCAACTTAGCCCTGCATGTTGATGCCACTGGAGCCACTATCGTGCCGCTGCTTCCAGCCTGGTCGATGGAGATTTCTGTGACAAAATATGTAACTACCATGTGTGTCAAGTCGGCCACCCACTGCTCCCATGGGAAAAGTTTGCGTGGTTGTG
>NW_006981332.1:0-715 GCF_000164805.1 Carlito syrichta | reverse complement strand
GAAGTGTGATACCTCCTGCTTTTTTTTTTTTTTGCTGATAATTGTTTTGGTTATCATACATATTTTGATTCCATATAAATTTCCGTATTGTCATTTCTGGATCTGAGAAGATTGATGTTGGTAATTTGATGGATATTCTATTAAATTTGTAGATTGTCTCGGATAGGAGTTTCTGGAGATAAGTCTTGTGTTGTCCTGATGGGTCTTCCCTGGTAGGCAGTCTGACTTTTCTCTCTCACTGCCTTTAGAATTTTTTATTTATTTTATTTTATTTTTGAGTAGGAGTCTCACTCTGTCACCCAGGCTGGAGTGCAGTGGCCGCTCCCGGCCACCGCAGCCTCGACCTGCTGTGCTCCGACGATCCTTCCGCCTCAGCCTTCCGAGTAGCCAGAATTACAGGCGCACACTACCACGCCCAGCTAATTTTTTGATTTTATTGTAGAGATGAGGTCTTGCCTGCCCAGGCAGGTCTTGAACCCGTGGGCTCAGGCAATCCACTCACCTCAGCCTCCCAAAGGCGTGGGATTACAGGCTGAGCCACCGAGCCTGGCTAATTTTTTATTTAATACCTACCTTGTATAGGCAAATTGCTATGTGTCTAAGGGTTGAGCTTTTCATTTGATGCCTTGTTGGGTTCTCTGAATCTCTTGTGCTTGAATGGTCAAGTCTTGGGGGATGTTTTCTTGAATCACTTTATGGAATGCTTGTTCCAATG
>NW_006981331.1:0-3986 GCF_000164805.1 Carlito syrichta | reverse complement strand
TCCCTCCTCATAGAATGGGAATGTAGAAGCCATGTACCTTCAATTGGGGAGAGACTCTTGAGCCATTGTCAGGCTGTGGGCTCCTCCTAACCCCATAAAAGCATTTGGAAAACTGATCAGCCCAACATTCAGAAGTAGCAAGGGTATTCCTCATGAACAGGTGGGGAATCCAATAAGAGCAGATGTGTGTCCTGGACTCCCCAGGTGGCCTTGGCAGATATGACATTAATGAAAGCAAAGGCCTTTGCCGCTAACTTTTTATTCTGGATAAGTCTTTGATTATCAATTTACATATATAGAAACAAGTAAGCCAGTCTTTGGTGTATCACATCATTCTGGATAAATGTTTGAAAAAGACTTTATCTGTTTCAGTACCATCTACAGACTGCTTTCCAACAATAATTCTTTACTCCAGTTTCAATGTATTATTAATATACCCGAATGATTCTGTTAACACTTAAGTCAATCATAGTTTTAACATTATGAAAGACTTTTAAAAATGGTTTCCATGTTACATTGTAATCTTTGTTATGTTGTATATACATTATGTTTGACATAGTTACTTGTATAATCTAAAACTTAAGGTTTTGAGTTTTTACATTTACCTTTATGCCACTAAACATGTGCTCATGTAGCTGTAAACCTCCATATATACCTATATATATGCATATGTATATATAAATATATAGTTGTTTTTGTTTGTTTCTTTTAGTTGATGTCTGACCTCTAGCACACAGGCTAGAGTGGTTCACCATAGCCTGATCATGGTTCACCATAGCCTTTGACCTCCTGGGCCCAAGTCAGCCTCCTAAGTAGTTGGGAATACAGACACATGCCATCATGCCCAGCTAATTTTTTGTTTTTCTTGTAGTCACAGTCTTGCTATGTTGCCTACGCTGTTCTCAAATTCTTAGGCTCAAGCTACCCTCTCTCCTTGGCATCCAAAAGTGCTGGGATTACAGGTGTGATGCATGGCGCCCAGCCTCTCAATATTTATTCTTTTTTTTTTTTTTTCTTGAGTTGGAGTCTCACTCTGTCACCCAGACTGGAGTGCAGTAGCCGCTCCCGGCCACCGCAGCCTCGCCCGCTGGGCTCCGGCAATCCTTCTGCCTCAGTCTTCCGAGTAGCCAGAATTACAGGCGCGCGCTACCACGCCCGGTTAATTTTTTGATTTATTGTAGAGATGAGGACTTGCTGCCCAGGCGGGTCTCGAACCTGCGGGTCAGGCAATCCATTCACCTCAGCCTCCCAAAGGCGCGGGATTACAGGCTGAACCACCGAGCCCGGTTTTTTATTCCTTTTAAAAAAAACTTTTGTGAGTCAGAACCTCATTCCATTGCCCAAGCTGGAGTGCAGTGGCCCAGTCTCGGCCATCCCAGTGCCAGTCTGGTGGGCTCAGGTGATTCTTCTGCCTCAGTCTTCCAAGTATCTGGAATTACAGGTTCATGCTACCATGCCTGGTTAACTTTTTGATATATTGTAGAGACGAGGTCTTACCAAGTTGCCCAGGCTGGTCTCGAACCCCTGGACTCAGGTAATCTTCTCACCTCAGCCCCCTAAATTTCTGGGATCACAGGCTTGAGATACTGTGCCTGGCCCCAATATTTATTCTTATTCACACTGTATACCTCGATTTTCCCAGCAACATTCCTGCTACTTTTGGCTATTGCAATTGTTTCTAAAATTTTTCACTAATGTAGATAATATTGTAGTGTGAATATCTTTGAACATTTAGATCATTGGATCAAAGGGTATAACCATTTTTATGGATTCTTATGTGTACTTCTAAACTGCTTTTTAAAAGACACTCATGAACCTCATATAAGAACTCCAGGAAAGACTAATACCAAGTTTCTTACAGTCATGCTAGTACTCTTTTAAATTTAAAATATTCAGTATAATATTATTCTACATTGTTACAATTTTAATTATCTCATAGGGTTGAATGTATTTCCATGCTTTTTTTACTGTATTTATTTTCTCCATTATTTGCCCATGTAGTGGATTTTTATTTAGTGTAAACTTACATTAAGGCGGGGGGGCATGCCTCATCAAGGGTACCTGCATGATCAATGTTTGTATACCTAACCCTGAATTGTACCCCACATCTTTGTAATAAATAAATAGAATAACTCTTTGCCTTAGTTGCTGCAGGTATTTACCCTCATTTTATTTTTTCCATTTTAAATTTGGGTTTTGTGAGTTTTCATGGGTTTTTGGCTATAAATGTAGTTTAATCTGTCAGTCATTTCTGCCATTGCTTTTTAGTTCTTTCAAAGATCAAAGAAGTACTGTTTTAATTTCAATTTATTCTCTATGCCTTGGTGTGTGTTTGTTGTTATTGGTTTAAAATAATTGTTTATAGTTTATTTGTTCTTTCCAAAAGTACAATACATGTACAAGGGCTAAACAATTTCAACATTGCAGTTGGAAGTATCCCGTGGCCACAGTTTTGTACCTTCATGTTCTTCACTTAGCAATATGCCTGAGAGCTCATTTCACCCAAGAAATGGATGATCTTATGCTTTTCACTACTGCATCATATTCTGTTATATGTGTGGACTATAGTTTATGTAACCAGTTTAACGTTATTTTGGGGAAAAAAACACTTGTTTTCTAGAATCTATCCAGTCTATTTTAGCACATATTGTAAAGCATAGAAGTTATTTTTTTTCCATTTTACTAATTTATCTTAATATAACTTATTTAATAGTCTTTCCTCATTATTTTGATTCAATCTTCATCTTATTTTCTGGATATTCTTGGCCCTATTTGAGGGTCCCCCTTCTTCTGTCAGCCTGATTTATTAGTGGGTTCCCCAACTTTGTGTTCTGGATCAGAGTATTTGCTGTGCCTACCTGATTTTTTTACCAGTTGATTTTCATAACCATTTTCTTTATTTCCAAAAAGCATAATTTATATGGTACATTCAATCTGCAAATTAACTTGGGGGAAATTGGTGTTTAATTAAATAACATACTGTCAAAAATTCTCTTTTTTAGTATTTGCATGACCCTTGTTATGTTTTTATATTATTTTGAAATGCATATGTTTACATGAAACATGCAAGTGTGTGTGTATATATATATAATTTGTATCCAGATAATTTACTTTTATTCTAAAATTATGAGAAATTACTGGTCATTTCAATTTTGTTGTTATATATTAAGGCAAATAATAATGTTTTTATCCCTTTGTTGTCCCTGTTTATTCTTTAAAATCTTTGTGTGTGTGTGTCCTTATGAATAGTCAAGCTTAAAAACAGTTAGACATCTGTCTCTATTTTCCACAGGAATTCTTATAGAGTTTCTCTAGTGATGATGTGGTGGGTCTTTGCTGTTGCTGGGGAGATACTTTTCTTCATGTGAAGAGAGTTTACACTTGCCTTTCAAAATGTTTATAGGAATGAAAAGTGCATTACATTAAATCATGTCTTAATATCAAATAAAGTGCTCATTGGGTTTTCCTACTTTGCTTATTGATATGGTGTTTCTATCAATAATATTTCTTATATTGAATTATTCTAGGTGAAAACCTTTTTGTTGTGGTGTGGTTTCTGAGTATTTTAAATTCCATATGCTTGTTTTATTTAGGAATTTTATATCTATACTAATAAATAAGATTATATACACAAAAATGGCTAGTTTTGTGTGTTGATTTCTTATTTTTTAGAGACAGTATCTCTTTATTAGCAATTAGAATGAAGTTCATTTTAACTTTTGAAACATAATAACACTGGGTCAGTGAAAAAAAGTAGCATCAGATAAATCATTTGGTGTGTGCCTTTATTTTATGACCTCTGAAAGTGTCAATAACCTGATGTGAACGAAGCCTAAAGGGGTCTCCTGCATTTTCTAACATTCTTATTGTTTGAGGTTTTACATTTAGGTCTTTGATTTACTTAGAATTGATTTTTGTGGTAGGTAGGTGTTCCATTTTATTCTTTTGCATGGGCCAGTTTTCCCAGCACCATTTGCTGAATAGGT
>NW_006981330.1:0-662 GCF_000164805.1 Carlito syrichta | reverse complement strand
CATCAACACCCCCAGCTCATTTGTAATGGAGAGTAGAGACAAATTCTTGTCAAGTTACCTAGGCATGTCTTGGACCCATGGGCTATGGCCAGCTGCTGGTCTTAGTCTCACAAAGCACTGGGATTAGGAGGTTGAGCCCCCAAGCCTGACCTCGATCCTTCATCAAAACGAACCAGAAGGCCAGGCATGGCAGCCCATGCCTGGAATCCCAGTGCTCTGGAAGACCGAATCAGGAGGATGGCTATAGCCCAGGAGCTCAAGGCCAGCCTGGGCCATACAGGGATAAACCATTTCCACACACATCCAAACAGGGTGTCTGGGGTCTTGGTACCCGTTGTCCCCGGCACTCCAGAGGCTGACGCAAGATCCCTGGAGTCTGTGACTTCAAGACTGGTAATAAACGACAGTCTCATCTCCAGGACTCTGCCTGGGTCACAGAGCCACACCCTGTCTCCAAAATCATCAGAATCATACACAGATTCTCAACTGTGCATGGTGTGTTCAAAGGGCGACTGACTTTAGAGACAGAAATACAGGACTTGGGAGGAAGAAATATCGCTGGGTGAGAGATGTGTCCCTGGCCTTTTGTGGCAGAAGATTCGCTTTGCTGAGGAGGATGGCTGGCCTACCTGGGGCACAATTCTCACCTCAGAGAAGAGAGC
>NW_006981329.1:0-3591 GCF_000164805.1 Carlito syrichta | reverse complement strand
AGTTTCCTATATATGAGAACTCGATTCCCCAGATTCATGTTTCAAACCCCTGATACATTTTTCTCTCTTAGTAAGACTCCATTTTCCCTGGCGATCTGGATGCCACAATTCTGTATGCAAATAGACAAATTCCCAGCTTTTTCCCAGGGACATGGAATCCGTGATTCCTGGTTACCTTTAAAAATATGTACTACATGCTTAGCAACCACAAAAGCCACAGTCCACATCAAATAGATGCACAAACGGAAGTTTTATGATTACAGGGTACATCTTAAGACAAGTGTTACACACAAATATTTCGAGATGATTCTTTCAGTCCTGGAATCTGGTTTAGTTGTCCCGAAGAAATGAACTGAATTGCAGAGACTGGTTCTTGGTTATAGCAATCAAGAAACCAGAAGGCTGCTGGTAATCTATAATGACACATGTCCTTTCCAAATGGCAAGTTGCTATGAAGAATTTGGAGAACTAGAAGCCCAGATTCCAGATAAGCCCTTATAATGGAGCACTGTAGAGTTCATGGATTGTCGTATCCCTTAGTCCAGAAATCTCTTTTAATATCAGAAAGACACCTGGACGTTCTCTGGTGATGTGGATGTCCAAATTCTTACATACCAGTACCCAAAGGGCCATAAGTTTCCCAGGGACCTGGTATCCCAGATTGTTCGTTCCCCTTAAGAATACATCCTATATATGGGGGAACCCCTAAACCCATATTCTGAACACCAAAACGAAATTCCAGCAGTATTTTCTAGACTACGAGCTAACCTGAAGCCAGTGGTCACATTAACAAATAGCAAGATGATCCTTTGATTGTGGAATCTGGCCTTTCAGGACCCTGTGAAACAAACGGACCAGTAGGCTTGATTCTCAGTTACAACTTTCAAGAGGCGCAGCACGTTCCTGGGGATCGGTAATGCCCGATTTGAGGTATGCATATAGGACGTTGCTCTGAATAATATGGGAACCAGGACTCCCAGATTCCAGATTAGCATTTAGCTAAAGTCCCTGTCGATTCCTAAGTATGAACACTGTCTTAAGCCACGGATAAGTTAGCAATTGGCCAGATGTTTGCAAGTTACATGGAAACCAAGATTCCTGGATCCTTTTTTGTAACACGTGAAGAAACTTTCAAGGGACACAGTGACCAGATTCCTATTTCGTTCTAAGCAAAACGACGAGATGTTTCCTGTTGATCTGTATGTCCAGACTCTTGTATACTCATAGAAAGATGACAAGAATATGCATGGGGACGTGAATTCTAAGATTCCTGGTTCCCTCCAAAAAATACCTCCTAAAAATTTGAACTCCAAAACCCAAAGTCCTAATTCCGAACAGCGGTGCCACTGAAGATTCTGGAGTACGAGGTAACACTGAAGTTACTATTACATACAAAAAATCCGAAAGCAATATTTGTGTCCTGCAATCATGCGTCAGAGGATCCCAGTATCTAAATGGACTTGTAGGGCCAGATTCTCGTTCCCAACTATCAAGAGTACCAGAGTGTTGCTGGAGTTCAAGAATGATTGATTCGTAATGTCCACATAAAAAGTAGTTCTAAAACATGAAGGGTGCTCGAAGCCCTGATTCTTGTTTAGCCCTTAGATAGATGCCCTGTCGATTTTCGGGAATGAGGACTCATGTAATCCAGATTCCTTATTCATCCTTAGCAAGAGGCAGTGCAGTATCCTGTATATGAGGACTGCCATTACCCAGATTCCTGCTTCATTCTCAGCAAGACACTGAGATATTTCCTGGTAATGTAGAATTCAAGTTTTTTGGATAACAATAGTAAGACTCCCAGAAGTTTCTTGGGGAAATTGGAATCCAAAATTCCCGGATCCTTTGTACAAGACACCCTAACAATGTGTGTACCTTGAAGCCCAGATTCCTGATTAAACCTTATCAAGAGGCCCTGTAGACTTCTGCGATTGAGAACTCCAAGAACCCGGATTCCCTTTTCGTTCTCAGCAAAATGCCCTGATTTTCCCTGTCGATTTTGATTTCAAAACACTGTATCCAAAAGGACAGATGCCCAGGAATTTCATAGAGATGAGAAATCCATCATGTCTCATTACTTTAAAAATACATACTAAACATTTGACACCTGCAAAACCATCGGCCCTTCTCAAAATAAAAGGACAAACGGAAATTTAAGACTTACATGTTTCATCATAAGATCATTGTTACATCCAAATATGGCAAGATGATCCTTTTGGTCCTGTAAACTGGCCT
Source organism: Carlito syrichta (assembly GCF_000164805.1). Lineage (NCBI taxonomy): Eukaryota > Metazoa > Chordata > Mammalia > Primates > Tarsiidae > Carlito > Carlito syrichta. The sequence goes on along the minus strand of NW_006981329.1, from coordinate 1,356 downwards.
TAGTTGTTCCGAGGAACCAAACGGACTTGAAGGGTCAGATACCCATTTACAACGAGGAAGGGGACCAGAATGTTGCTGGAGTCCTGAGTTGACTGATTCATAATATCCACAAGCTAAATAACTTCACAACATGAGGGGAGTTCGAAGCCCTGATTCTTGTTTGTCCCGTAGCAAGACGCCCTGAGTATTTTTTTGTATTGAGGACTCATGTAACACAGATTACTTTTTCTTCCTTTGCTAGAGTCTTTGTAGTGTCCTGTATTTGAGGACTCCCTTTCCCCAGTTTCCCTTTCTGAAACTCGGATTCTGGTTCAGCCCATAGAAAGATGCCATGTAGATTTTGTAATTGAGGAACCGTGTAAAACAGGTTCCTTATTTTTCCTTAGCAAGAGGCCGCGATGTTTCATGTAATGAGGACTATTAGACACAATACTGCTTCGAATCCCTGAATCTTCTTTAGGCCTTAGCAAGGCACCCCATTGTTTTTTGGGGATGGAGAACATGTGTAACCCACAATCCTTACTCTTTCTTAGCAAAACCCGTGTAATTTTCTGTATATGAGGTTTCAATTTCCCCAGATTAACTCATCAAAAGCCCTGAATTCGTGTTAGCACTTAGCAAGACGCCCTGAAATTTTTTGTGATTGAGGACACGTGTAACCATATTCCTTATTCTTCCATAGCAATAGGCAGTGCAGTTTGCTCTATAGGAGTACTCCCATTACCCAGATTCCTACTTCAAATCCGGATTCTTGGTTACCTTTAATAAGACACCCTGAGGATTTTTGGAATTGAGGACTAGTGCAACCAAAATTCCTCATTCTTCCTTAGCAAGAGGCCCTGTTTTCCTGTATAGGAGGACGCCCATTACCCAGAATCCTTCATTCTCAGCAAGGCGCTGAGACATTTCCTGGTGATCTAGAATTCCAGTTGTTTGGATATCAAGAGAAAGACACTCATTAGATTCTTGGGGAACTGCACTCCAAGATTCCTGGTTCCAGTTAACAAGACCACTCCAAAATGTGGAATCTTCTAATCCCAATGTCGCAAATCCCACGAGCCCAACCATAAGAAATTTCTGTAGTTTGAGGTAACCTGAATTGAGGAATTTTGTACCAATATGCCCTTTGATTCCTGGGGTACCTGATTATGTTCGTAGATGTTCCTAGGACACGAAAGGATTTGTAGGGCCAGATCCTCGATTACAACTATCAAGAGGACCAGAAAGTTCCTGGGGATCTCTAATGACAGATTTAGGGTTTCCAAGGAGCAATTAGCTCTGAAAAATGTAGGGGCCTTGAAGCCCAGATTGCTGATTAAACCGTATGAAGAGGCCTTGTAGATTCTGGTGAATGAG
>NW_006981328.1:0-3880 GCF_000164805.1 Carlito syrichta | reverse complement strand
AATGACTGGCAATCCTTTGTGATTTGGAGTCCAGGGACTAATCATCTTTTCTTTGGTTGACTTATAACTAGGCCTTTTCCAAAATGGGTGTCCCAATGACTATCCCTCCTTTGTGTCCCAGTAATTGGAACTCAACAATAATTGGTTTTTCATTGACTGGGCATTCATAATTGGTCCTCCAGTGACTAGTTCTCCTCCAAATTGGGTGCTGTAGTAAGTAATTCTTCTCTCTGATGGGTGCTTCCGTGAATTGCTCTCTTCTGTAATTGATGTTTCAATGACTGGCTCTCCTCTGTGATAGATGACCCAGTGACTGTTTCTCCTCTATTATGCATGCTTTAGTGATGTTCATCCTATGTTTGGGTTGCCCAATGACAGTCCCTCCTCTATGAAACTTCCTTAGTGAATAACCCTCCTTTTTTGCCACACTGACTGGCTCATCTAAAAAATCAGTTCCACAGTGACTGGACCTCATCTGTAATGGGTATCACAAGTGACTGGTCTCTGTGATGGGTGTCACAGTGTCTGGCCCTTCTCTGTGATGAGTGCCTCAGTGAATCGTCCTCCTCTATGTAACTTTCCCTGGTGACTGTCCCTCATCTGTGGGGGCTGTCACAGTGACTGGCACTCCTCTGTGATGGGTGCCCAGTAACAGGCTGTCCTCTAGTAATATGCCCCAGTTACTAATCCTCCTTTGTAATGGGTACTCAAGGGAATAGTTTATCTCTGTGATCACTACCCCAGTTACAGAGTCTCCTACATAATGAGTACTCCAATGACTAGCCCTCCTTTATTATTTGTACATCAGTGACTGGCTCCCCTTAGTGCTTGGTGCCCTAGGTACTGGTCCCCTTCCATATTGTGTGCCCTAGTGTCTAGCCCTCCTCTGTGATGGGTGTCCCAGTAACTGGACCTGCTCCATATCAGTGCCCCTGTGAAAAGCTGACCTTGGTTATGGGTTTTCCAAGTCACTGGTCATACTCAGTGATGGATGCTCTAGAAAATTGCTCTCCTTTGTGATGGTTGTCTCAGTGAGTGGTTCTTCTCCCTTATGGGTACACCAATGACTGACCTGCCTTCTGTTTTGTGTGCTCCAGTGACTAATTCTTCTTTGTTATGGGTGTCCCAGTGACTAGACCTCCTCTATGAGGGGTTCCACAGTGACTGGCTCACCACTTTCATGGGTGATCCACTATCTCAGTGACTGCCACTCCTTTGTGTTGGATACTCCAATGACTGACCTTACTCTGTGTGGAGTTCCAGCCTCAAGTGAGCAGAGCCTGAGTTGGGGGTGTGAATGAAAAAGAAAACAAGAGACAGAGGGATTGGGAGGTCTCCTAGGTAGGTGACAGCAATTTTATTTTCACAGCATATCCCTTATGTATGGCTAAACCACATTCAAAACAGGAAATGTCTTAATGCTCTAAATATTTCTAGCATTACATCCCTGATTATGAAATTTACTGATTCTGAATAATGATATTGTTAAAAACAGGCAGCATCCAAACTTGGCAGGCATAAGGTCATGCTGTTCTGCTTCTATCAAGCCAACACCCTAAAAGATAAGCAGAGAAGATGGGAGTACTGGGCAGTCTTCTTGGAACACAGGCCAGGGGCACAAAGACCTATTCAGCTTATGCCCTTGCCTCCTTCATCTCCTCCTTTTTTATTTCTTTTAAATATGGTTCATGGACCTCTGCTTGGAGCTCTCAAATGACTCATCCTTCTGCCTGAATGCAGACTGGAAAGCAAAACAGCAAAATTAAAATCAACGCTCCAAAAGTGATTAATAAATATATAGTAGAACAAATGCTATGGAATGATATCAGTTGCTTAACCTTATGAAAATATTTGTAGTTAAAATGCTAGCAGGTAATAAAGATGACCCTGAAGTGGAAATTCCTATTATGTCCTGGTGCAGTTGTACAACATTGAAGGACATAGTATTAGCAGATCAAATTCCAAGCTAATGATTCCTACCCAGATTCCAATTCTATTCAGAGTAATTACAGGGTTTGGAAGTCACACATATCCACCAAAAATCTGCATGACACTTTAACATGACTCGAGTCTTTAGTGCAGCAATCTGATCCCTGATAACTAGGACAGCTTCTTCCAACGTGTTGAGTCGTGCTTCTAATTTGATGTCAGTGGCTTCTTGGTGGGATATAGCAGTGGAGATATCTTTTGACAAATGGTTCACATATCAGGCAGTATGGATTTCTTACGTCAGTGCCACTGCAGAAGCAGTAGCTGTTGCAATTAGCATGACCAATGCAGTAATACTAGCTAGCAAAAGTCCAATGAATCTTCGGGAGCAAAGAAGCAGGGTGGACAATTGAGAAAGAACATGCTAGCTAGAGTCCTGATACCATGGTCAAGATACGTTACTGGCATCATAACAAAAGAGGTCTGATGCAAAACCACAACTTGCTGCCCTCCGTTTTGAGGAGAAACACAGTTAGTTACGTTGCAATTAGGACATTTTAGGGAAAATAAGAAGATTCCATTGTGATTTACCAAGGTCCTGCCAACAAAACACGTGGGGGAGGCACACAGGCAAACACTTTAAGGAAACTATTATAGGTGGGACTATTTAACTCGGATTGATGGGAGATAAGAATAGGTCCTAGGGTAGCCATATGCTTCCGGATTCCAAGCTGAGGTCGTCCTGCAGAAGTGGAAAGAACCATTTCTACCCACCTCTGAAAGTTTCAATATGCTGCAATTCTGTCTTAGTCAGTGAGCCTGGTGTAGCCCAATCCAAATCCCTTTTCTAGTAGCAGGGGATGCGATGCCAGGTGATACAGAATAATGGCATTGGTGCCAAGGCGGGAACTGAGAAAACAAACAAGATTCAATTTCAGAACATAAGGGAACTCCAGAAGGAGGAGTCTCTGTAAAAGATATAGTGTGAGAATGTGGGGTCCATACAATGACGTTACCCACTCTTGTTTCATCCATGGCTGATGTCCCATGCCTTGTGGGATAAATTCGTGAGTATATTTAAAAGTATAAAGAATGGGGACACAACCAGAATCTCCCATGGTAAAGGGATGCCACAAGTGAGAAAAGCAAATCGGTGCTCCAGTAGACCATTGCTCATGGGAAAATCCATCAATCAGTGTGGAGTAATAGACTAGTCAAAGAATGACTAAACAAAAAAACATTACTAACATACCGGGACTTAAGGATCATCTGAAACTACAGCTCTTAGAAAAAGGGGTTCGTGCACATAAGCCCAATAAGGAGAACTATATCTTGCCACCATACCTAACTGACAAGTCACTACAGAGATCATGGCTAAGAACAGAGTAGAGAGGTCAGAGGCAGCTCCCCCGTTGTTCTTCACCATGCCAGGACGATGCACAGTTTCTTGAATGGGGCAATCAGAGACCCCATCCGATTTTCCAATGGCACGTGGAGGCTGGGGGCTTGTGTAGAGGTGAATAAATCGGGCTGGGAGCCAACGGGGGCCTTCTGCATTCCCAGGAAAAACATAAGCACCGCCTTGTCCCCAGATGAGCACTAGGTCAAGTCCTTACCATTGGCCCATCAAAGGATCCCTCCAATAAACTAAGACTTGTGCTTTGGGGGAAGGATGCTAAAAGCATTCTGCCACTGATACCACTTTGTTACCCAAATTTAAAAAATGAAGGATTAATAATGCATGTGCCAAAAATGTATGTGGGAAAGGATGTTCACATTCTTCCTTTTTCAATTTTAATAATTGCATTTTCAGCATTACACTGGCAAATTTCACTATGACCTATCCCTGTGGGTTAAAAGGGATTCCAGTAGTATGAGAAATTTGAAATGTGGAACAAAACTAGACAAAAGACATACTAACATAGGCAGGGTCATTGTCAGTCTTGATAAA
>NW_006981327.1:0-392 GCF_000164805.1 Carlito syrichta | reverse complement strand
CCTCGACCTACTGGGCTCTAGTGATCCTTTTGCCTCAGCCTTCCAAGTAGCCAGAATTGCAGGCATGTGCTACCACGCCCTGCTGATTTTTTTATTTATTGTAGAGACGAGGTCTCGCTGCCCAGGTGAGTCTTGAACCTGAAGGCTCAGGCAATCCACTCACCTCAGCCTCCCAAGGCACGGGATTACATGCTGAGACACCGAGCCTGGCTATCTAGCTTTTTAACTAACTAACCAGCTGGATAGCCAACTGACTTAACCAGCTGACTTAACTAGCTAGCCAGCTGGTTTCCAGCTGACTTAACTAACTGAATTAACCAGCTAGTCAGCTGGCTAGTCAGATGACTTAACTAGCTGGCTTCCTATCTAGTAAGCTGGCTAGACAACTGAGT
>NW_006981326.1:0-681 GCF_000164805.1 Carlito syrichta | reverse complement strand
TAATTACAAAACTTAGGAGTGTTTCAGGGCTAGTGGTTGCCATTCAGGGGGCTGGTAGAAGGCTCTTGGGATAATTTAACTGACCAGGAGAGCCAATCCAGACAATCTTTAATCAGAATACTATGTTTTCTAGTGCTTGCCATGTTAGATTTTAGCCATGCCCTAGAGTTATAAAATTGCTTCCTTATCAATTCAATTTTCATGGCACTAACATTACTTATTTTGGCTGAGGATTCAAGGGTATACTTCTAAAATGAAATGATAGAACTACAGTCATTATACAGCATAAAATTTTCCATAGTAGTATTTAGAATCTGTAGGCTTTCATACTCAGTTTGAAAGTTTTCCCACTGATTTTCTCATGCTTATTAATTCTTTTTTGTTCTCAGTTTCCTCCCTGCCTTAATCATTTGATATACTGTATATAAAGTTGTGGATAAGATAAATTTGTATGAGAAAAATTGTAACTTAAATACACAAAATAAAATTCTATTTAATATTATAATGAATAATATGTAAAAAAATTCTTTGTGAATTTCCATCCTCCAAATACCTGTCAACATATTTTTCAAGTTTTCTTATTAATTTAAAGCAGAATACATCTGCATTTTCACCTTACGCATAACTCTAAGTATTTGTTTTATTTTTTCTTTATAACAATTATAGGCCAGCTTTTAACTG
>NW_006981325.1:0-771 GCF_000164805.1 Carlito syrichta | reverse complement strand
GAATCTGATAAGAACAAGATCTAAACATTAGACATGTATTCGTTTGTGGTCAGAGAGGGGAAGAAGAAAATATTTTAGGTTGGGGGCATGTCCATGACACTTGCTCAAGCTGTGATTCAAGTGGCAGGTAAGAGAGATGACAACTCCTGACCACTGGCAGCATGGCTCATAGTAGAGGGTGCTAATGATGTGCTCCCTTTCTACTGCACTTCGCTGCAGTAAGTAATCAACAAGCATGCCAAGCTAGGAAATTTACAAAACACTTCTTTAGGGTTTATCACAGTCCTGAAGCATAAACCATGGTGAAACAACAGAAGTGAAACATCTTAACATGAAACTGAATGAACCTATTTTGTTCTTTAAAGAGAAATATTGGGTTTTTTTTTAATGTCCACGAAATAAATAGTTTCATTTTTCCTTTCCTGAGTAAAATGTACTCTGAGGTTGTCTTGTATCCTATCATCATTCCTTCAGGAAAAATTTGATCATTCATTTGGACAGCATTCATTGATACTTCACCATGTGTCAAGCACATATCTAGATGCTAGGGATAAAAAAGGTAAATTAGATATGGCTTCTGATTTCCGGAACCAGCCTCTCAGACTTACAAAAGAGTTAGTCATGTACCAAAAAGGATTAGCAATCTGGCATGATAAGTGCTGTAATTGAACTATAGAGAAAAATGGAACATATAAGAAATCAATTATTTACTAACTTACAATTTCCCAAGAAAAATGTTACTTTAAATAGATATTTAAATTACCTGACTTC
>NW_006981324.1:0-787 GCF_000164805.1 Carlito syrichta | reverse complement strand
CATGCAGGCTAGGAGAATACAGAAAAAATATCAGTACCCAGATAATTGGTGATTTTGAACCAAGTAGGGTGCTTTGACTGAGATAGTAGCCAGTCAGTAATTTGATGTCTCATCTAAGTAGCCAGTCAGTAATTTCATGGCTCATCATGGTGAAAGGTATGGAATGAGTGTTGATGGTCCTTTATCCAGATGTACTAGAAAGGTGCCAAAAACAACGGAAATCAGGTTATTAACCGAGTCCTGCATTGAGTTTGTATTTTCATTCTTACCATTTTAATCTGGCAGATTATGAGCTTTTAGGGTCTTATGGAGGTAAAATTATAAAATACACCAAAATACGTCACCTATTCTTGCATTCTATGGCCAGCTGCTTTGAAAATTCACCTCAGAGTGGATAGAGGCTAGCCACATTGAACTATGTGATATCTCGCAATACTTAGGTTTTGTGAATGGACCAGAAACATCTGGGCATATACGTGCTTTTCATGAAGTGACCATGCCTTTCGGAGTGAAAATGAACCTATCACACTTCACGATAACAAAATCATGGAACCGGACCCCCAGCATATCTTTGGTAGACTGAAAAAAGAACATGTGGGACAGGGCTCAGTGTGTCATCCTGTAATCCCAGCACTTTGGAAGGCCAAGGGAGTTGGATTGCCTGCGCTTGCAGGTTTGAGATCAGCCCAGGCACGTGGTGAGAGCTCAACTCCAAAATAAATTAGAAATTAGCTGGGTGTGGTAGGGTGTGCCTGTCGCACTGGCTACTGGAAGGCTAAGGCAGAAG
>NW_006981323.1:0-851 GCF_000164805.1 Carlito syrichta | reverse complement strand
GCTGACTTACTAGCTAGACAGTTGGCTAGTCAGCTGATTTAACTCACTGATATCACTAGGTAGCCAGGTAGCTATCTAGCTGACTTAACTAGCTAGCTACCTACTTTGTCTGTTGGCTTGCCAGCTCTCTTAACTAGCTGAATTAACCAGCTAGCCAGCTGGCTAACCAACCGACTTAACTAGCTAGCTACCTAGCTAGCCAGCTGACTTAACTATCTGACTTAACTAGCTAGCTACCTAGCTGATCAACTGTCTTAAATTGTTAGGTAACTAGCTAGTTACCTAGCTAGCCAGTTGATTTAAAGTTAGCTGCCTATCTAGCTAACTGACTTAATCAGCTAGCTAACTAGTTAGCTTACTCATTATCTAACGTCCTAGCTAGGTGACTTATTGATCTTAGCTCTTTAGCTAATGAGCTAGCTTGCTAACACAAAGAGCTGACTTAAGTCGTTAGATAGGTAGCTAGCTGACTCATCCAGCTGACTTAACTCGTTAGCTTACTAGTTAGCTAGCCTACTCAACCAGCTGAATCAACCCATTTTCTAACTCAACCAGCTGACTTAATACGTTAGTTAACTAGCTAACTTCCTGTTTCAACCTGCTAACTTAACCCGTTAGTTAACTAAATATCTAGCTGACTTAATCAGCTAACGAAATTAAAATACTGACTTAATTAGCGAACTTAACTGGCAGACTTAACTAGTTAGCTAGCTAACCTAACTAGGTGAATTCGCAAGCTAACTATTTAGCAAGCTGCAATGCTAGCTGACTTAATTATTTAGCTAACTAGTCAGGAAGCAGACTCAAGTATCCGACTTAAATCATTAGCTAACAAGTGAGCTAGCTGATTT
>NW_006981322.1:0-521 GCF_000164805.1 Carlito syrichta | reverse complement strand
CCACATTCTATTTCAGGGAGTAAAAGTACAGCCCCAATGCCCTGGAAAGATTCCAGGGCAGTGGGAAGTGGGTTCCACATTATCCACACGCCTGTCAGTGAATACCAGGACCTGCAGACAGATTTTGAATCACAGCTCTCCCCTTAAGTACAACTCAAAACTGCAAAAAGGACCACCTCCAACCTACAGTGCAACTTCAGAATTGAACAAAGTAAGAGGACATACATAAAGAATAGGAGATTGAACAAACAGAAGTAAAGCCAATCCCTTTACCCCTGAATAACAGAATTAAAGAAGACGGTGACGTGGAGGGAAGGAAAAAGTAAGGAGGGGGAAAAACCGCACAAATGAAGAAAAACCAAAAGAAGAATATAGGTCTTACACAGACCCCTGGGAGATCAGACAATGAGAAAACAGATTCTGGAACACAGACAATGAAGAGTCCCCAGAATGACTGGCTACATGCAACAAACCCAGACATCAAGACATTAATGGAGAGAATTAAAAAAATTGAGGAGAGG
>NW_006981321.1:0-686 GCF_000164805.1 Carlito syrichta | reverse complement strand
TCGACCACAGCGGCGGGCCTCGCCGCCGGGATCGGAGGCGGGTGGGGCGCAGTGGGTCCTGCCGCCCGGGTTCAGAGGGTGCGGGATCCGTGGTGGTCTCGCTGCCGGAGTTTGGAGAGTAGAGAGCCCACTGTGGATCTCGCCCCCGGGATCGGAGGGTGGGAAGCAGCGTTGGACCTCGACGCCAGAGTTCGGAGGGAGCGATGCCCGCGGTGGTCTCGCCGCCTGGGTGGGGGAGTGGGTGCAGGGTCCGCGTTGGACCTTGTCGTCCGAGTTCGGATGGTTCGGTGCGGATCCTTTGGATGGCCGCAGCTCCCTGCCCGAGTGAGTGGGCAAGCGGGAACGTTCACGTTTCTGCCTGGCTGGGGGCGCCCAGAGGGGGAGGTGAGTGCTTGTGTCCGTGGGTTTCAGTGCTGAACTTTTAAGGGGGCCCTCGGGGGAGGGTAGAACTGAGGAGGAGCGGGGCTCGGCTGGGCTGGTGGGCCTCTGAGCCACACACCTGGAACCCCGGGGATCACAACCTCAGCAGGGTCCTGAGAGTCCTTCAAGACCGTCTGAAAATAAAATGGTTTCTGCGCGGAAGAAATTCAAGGTGAAAAATTGCGAGTTTTTGTGACCTCTTTGAGGCCAGTTAGCTAATTAAGCTTGGAGGTGCAGAGAGGTAATTCCCCGGTGGGGGCCAGCGT
>NW_006981320.1:0-418 GCF_000164805.1 Carlito syrichta | reverse complement strand
CGAACCCGCGGGCTCAGGCAATCCGCTCACCTCAGCCTCCCAAAGGCGCGGGATTACAGGCTGAGCCACCGAGCCCGGCCACCTCCTCTCATATTTTTATCTATTTATCTCTCTGTTTCTCTATCTCTGTCTATCTGTTATCTATCTATCTATCTATCTATCTATCTATCTATCTATCTATCTATCTATCTATCACTATCTTCTATCAACTATCCATCCATCCATTCATCCTATTGGTTCTGTCTCTCTGGGGAACCCTGATCACTCCAGTCTCTCTTGAGGCAAAATTGACTATCTGATATATCTCTAGCCTGCACTAGAAACAGAACTCCATGGCGTACAAATGAGATGTCAGTGCTAGCTTTTTGCTCACCAATCTGGCCATATGATGAAAATAAATATTATTTTATTGATGTGA
>NW_006981319.1:0-763 GCF_000164805.1 Carlito syrichta | reverse complement strand
CAGGTAGCATTCTAGCTGATTTAACTAGCTCGCTACCTACATGACCAATTGCTTGCCCAGCTCTCTAAACTAGGTGAAATTATCGAGTTAGCCAGTGGGCTCACCCAACACAGTTTAAATGACTTGGCTACCTAGTTAAGCAAGCTTGCTAGCCAGCTGACTTTACTAGCTGAACTTATGCTAACTACCTATCTAACCATCAGACTTAAATAGTTATCTCACTAGATAGTTACCTAGTTAGACAGCTGACTTAAGAAATTAGCTAACTACCTAGCTAACACTGTGACTTTAAATAGTTAGGTGCCTAGCTAGCTAGCTGACTTAACCAAATGGGTATTTAGTTAACTTACACGTTATCTAACATTCTAGCTAGCTGACTTAATTATCTGACTTAACTCATTAACGAATGAGCTAGATAGCTGACACAATCAGCTGACTTAACTCGTAGTTAACTGACTACGTGGCTGATTAATCCAGCTGATTTAACTGGCTAGCTAACTAGCTAGCTAGCCTACTCTAACAGTAGACTCAACCCATTTGCTAACAAGCTAGCCTGCTGACTCAACCAGCGGACTTAAACTGTTAGTTAATTAACTAACTACCTGAATCAACCTGCTGACTTAACCCATTAGCTAACTACCTAGCTAGCTGTCTTAACCAGTTTACTAACTAGGTTCCTGTCTTAACTAGCTGACTTAGCTAGCTGACTTAACTACTTAGCTAGCTGACTTACCTGGCTGACTTAACTAGTTAGCTAGGTGAC
>NW_006981318.1:0-3865 GCF_000164805.1 Carlito syrichta | reverse complement strand
CCCCAGACCTGCAGTGACATATGAGACCCGTGGCCAAACAGGCGTTATCTGATGACTGATGACCTTGGCATTGGTGACATCAGAGCTGCTATGGCCACAGCTGCATCAGATATGGGGCGACGCATTCCTCAGTTGGGGCCTCCAGTGCGGAGGCAAGAGGAAATTCAAGCCCCTGATCATTTTCCTCTCACGTGATCCAATCGCAACTTTAAGATTTTCTGCTCACGTTGCTTTGTGTGTGTGTGTGTGTGTGTGTGTGTGTGTGTGTGTGTGTGTGTGTGTGTTTCTTGAGTTGGAGTCTCTCTCTGTTGCCCAGGCTGGAGTACAGTGGCCTGATTGCGGCTCAACCTCCTGGGCACAGGCCATCCTCCCAACTCAGCCTCCCGATTTGCTGGAACGACAGGTACATGCCACCATGCCTGGCTAATTTTTAAAATTTATTGTAGCGATGAGATCTCATCAAGTTGCCCAGGCTGGTCTCGAACCACTGGGCTCAGGCAATCAATCCTCCTGCCTCAGCCTCCCTAGGTGCTGGTATTACGGGCGTGAGCCACTGAGTCCAGGACATTGCTTGTTTTTGTTGTTGTTGGTGGTGGTGGTGGTTTGTTTGTTTTTGTTCTGTAATTTTTAAAACATTTTCTCTTTTTCCTTTTCTTTTATCTCTTGTTTTTTACAGTGGGAATCTCACTCTGTTGCTCAGGCTGGAGTGCAGTGGCACACTAACAGCCACCCCAGTGTTGACCTGCTGCGCTCCGGTGTTTCTTCCGCCTCAGCCTTCCAAATGGCTGGAACTACAGGCGCGCGCTACCACGCCTGGCTAATTTTTGATGTATTGTAGAGATGAGGTGTCACCAAGTTGCCTGGGCGGGTCTCGAACCCGCAGGCTCAGGCAATCCACGTGCCTCAGCCTCCCAAAGTGCTGGGATTACAGGCTGAGCCACTGAGCCCAGCCGCCGTATGTTTCTTAAACACTGGGTTTGCAGCTCCGTCCAGTCCTACTGATGAAACATCACTGTGCTACATTCATTTTGCTCACTCTTCATGGGTAATGTATAGAGAGATATACTCCCTGACTGACTCAGCTAGACGTTCCGGGAAAGTTTCTCCAAAAATGAGTGGACTGTGAGTCAGCCACACGTGCTTTCGGGGAGAACAATGGAAGGATGTCTGACTTGGAGAAGAGGTCTGGGGAGATAAAAGCCACATTGGACACAGTCGTTCCGACAAGAGGGAAGCCTCCATTTCCCCAGAACCTCAGTGAGGTGACCAGAGTTCTTGAGTGTGAAATCACAGAGACCATTTTTAGCAAAATGTGACTGGTTGAGGCAGGATTGTATGAGACACAAACTCACACACACACACACACAAACCCCAGCCAAGGAGAGTTACTGGTGACTCAGCTGTTTCCTGAAGTCTAGCATGAAACACAAGAGAGGCAGGCTTTTAACAAAGGACCAGGACGAACATGTTCTCAGGAGCCATGCATCCTTGGAAGCTGTCATGATAAGACTATGGTCCTGCTTCCAAGGCTGTTTTGTGAGCTTAATGTACTGGGAGCAGCTTCAGAAACTGTGACAGGTTCCGTAGAATATCTCCGATGGTGAGGAAGCATTTTAGGCCCTTCTAGACATCTCAGTCCTCAATTTTCCAATCCTAGGGAGTGGCAGGACATAGCCACAGCACCTACAACACTTATAACACTAATTCAAGGGCAGATTTGCAGATGAACTTGCTTCCCGGTAAAAAGGCCAGATGGCAGCCCTGCGGAGCCAGCCACAGGGTGAGCTCCTTTTCCTGAATCCCTGCCTCGGTGCAGGCCATGGCCTGACTTCTTGCCACTTCCTAAATTCTCCACCCAGAAGGGAGAAATGTACCTTTCCAGGATCAAAAGGTGCCAGGTGCCAAAAGAAAACTCTCCAGCCCCTCCTGGAAGAAAACAGCTATCTTCCCCAGGAATCCCCACCTCGGTCTCCACCCACCTGCCCCTAGAGCCTGTAAAGCCCCTTTTACCCCAGAGAGAAGGTGCTTTGAGCAGGGGTTCCCTTCCTCCATGATTTACCAAAGGCTAAAGTCTCTACTCTGCCAAACCTGTTCTCCTTCTGTTGGTATGAACGGCACCAAGGGCCCAGGGACCCCTTGGGCATGGGGACAAGTAGTGTGGGGGTCAAATGCATGGAAGTACTCTGAAATGTGCTCTTTTCAGCGATAAATGTTAGGATCACGGTTGACATTGTGGACTGGAAGGGAAATGGCAGCGACTTCAGAAGGATGAACCTTTCACCCTTTATAGATCTGTTTTTGTTTCTAAAGTTCACCGCATCCTCGTTATGAGGACACAGGCAGGGCTTTGTGGCGGCGAATTTCAAGACACCTTCATTTTCCTATCTGCAAGACTTCATGTCATCAAGCACCTGTTCAAGTTCACAAGCCTAGGGACTGTCTCACAGCCCGGGGGAGGGGAGGAGAAGCAGACGGGAAACCCGAGCGAGGGCACTTCCTTCGGCAGGGGCCAGTGTACTCTCACATGCGCTTGTCTCTTAATGGAAAACAGAAGTGAGTCTTGCAGATACATCATGTCTATTTCTGCTATGAAGCCTCAGGGAATCATCCACGGGGAGGTTCCAAGTGTTATCAGAGGAAAAGAAGAACGATTTATGCAACAGGAGAAGCACAACTAAGACACCACTTGCAATCCTGAGGACTAGAACGTGAGTCCCTCTAGACTAAAGAGCATTCTCTGTGCCTGTGGGAACTCGGAAAGTGTCCTTCTCAGACTGGGAAGGCTTACATAACAATCCGGGACATGGAGGATTCCAATCACACTGAGGGATTGCTACAAATCAGCAAGTGAGTTTGTGATCCTGCTTGAGTGCACGGCTTGTACTACTGCAGCTGCTGAGTGAAACCACAGGAGAAGATGAGACTTTCCTGATGTTAGGCATTTTAAAAAGAGGCGGTTTCTTACAGAATGAACATACGCTCTACAATTGGCCACCTCCGACTTAAAAGGGTTGACTAAAATCTTCTGTGATTTGCACTTAGGAAAAGATACAAGTTATGTTCTCACTCAAAGAGGCCCCTGGACATTTGCCATAATACTATAAGAAAGGGATTGGCAGCAGCTGGAAACTACCAGGAGAGAGGATGGGGCCACATAACATCAATAAGGGAACCTGATCTAAATCAGGCAAAGTCAGGACCAAAGGGAGGCCCAGCATAAACCTGCACCATGACCGCTTGTATGCCTAATTGTGAATTGTATCCCACATCTTTAAAAAAAAGGACGAAGCAAACGGGCTAGAATGTTAGCATCAGGTGAATCTAGGTAAACGGTATGAAGGGATTCTTTTTGTACGTTTTGGCTTCTTGCAACTATTCTGTAGGTGGAACATTATTTCCAGATAAAAGGGTTTTTTCACATTAAGAAAAGGAGTGGAAGAACCATGATAAACCAAAATTTCTAAACAAAACAAAACAGGGTAAGCAATTTGCCGTTTCTTGGAATAAAATGAATCTTTACATTTAAGGGTGACTTGTTTCTTATATTTTGAGTTTCAACTTCGCCATCAAAAAAACTAATTTAGATCATCTCTTTTTAAGAAAAAAAAACAGTGACTGTAGCATAGGTGACAGGCAAGAAACACTAATTACAAAAACCTGATAGGCAAGAGTGAATCCTGATGTCATTTATGGCATTAGGGTGATAAGGAGGTGTCAGTGGAAGTTCACGCAGTCTAACAAAGGTGCCACCCTGGAGTCAGACATTGATGGAAGGAAAGGCTAGGGGAGGGGCAGGTGGTCAGGGCATAAATGACCAACGTCTACTTTGGTTCCACTTGTTAACTAAAAATTGTGATGGAGAGAA
>NW_006981317.1:0-347 GCF_000164805.1 Carlito syrichta | reverse complement strand
TCATACTGGGCACCTTGGCGAGACCTCATCTCTATAAGAAGCAAAAAAATGAGCTGAGCATGGTGGCACACGGCTGTCATCCGGCCTCTCAGGATGCTGTGGTGGGAGGATCGCTGGACCCCAGCCGGTGGAGGACACAGTGGCCTAGAGAAGGCCCCTGAGCTCCAGCCTGGAGGGCAAAGTGGAAATCCGACTCAGAAGAATAATTTCAACCACCACCACCATCACAGTCACAGGCCAGGCTCAGGGGATCAGACCTGCATCCCGGCTTTTCTGAGGCTCAGGCTTGAGCCTGCAGGATCAAATTCAGCCCAGGAAATGGGGTGAGACTTCATCTTGGCCATCAA
>NW_006981316.1:0-749 GCF_000164805.1 Carlito syrichta | reverse complement strand
TAGGGAAGCCAAGCTATGGACATACTGAAAGGATCACATTTAGCTTAGGACAATTGAACTCAAAGTGTACTCCAGAACCAGAAGTCTCAATATCAATTGGGAGCTTGTTAGAAATGCAAATTCTGGGGCCACTTCAAACCAATGAAACAGAAACTGTGGAGAGGGGCCCAACAACCTGTGTTTGAATGAGTCCTCCAGGTAATTAGATATATGCTAAACTTTGAGAAGCATTGCTCCTACACTTGACAACCCTGCTTAGATAGCCCTGGGAATGAGTTGCCTGAATTTGGTGACAACTCTCAAAATTCAATTCAGTCAACATTTTCTGAAGTGGCTGTTCTGTGAATGACCACGTGCTAGGTGCTAGAGGTAAGATATCAAAGTAAGTAGTACATCACGCAGAGTCCCCATCCTTACGTTGTTTATGGTGTAGACAGAAACAAAGCAGTGGTGGGCAGGAACAGGTAAAGCGTCATAAAACCTAACAGTGGTTCAAAGGTGAAAGCAAATCAGTTCACTTGGGCAGAGAGGACAAGAGGGAAGGTAGATGAGAGTAGATTCATGGCACAGATAGATTCTGTGATGGTGGAAGTTTGGAGGTGTGTGCAGAGGTTTGAGGAGGAGCACCCCAGGAATGACTGACCACCCTCATCTGTACCCTACGAATGCTTCTACTATGAAACTTCCTCCCAGAGATAGACATCTATTTGTCTTCACCACTCCTTGAGGGAAATCTTTTATTAGGTCAA
>NW_006981315.1:2223-4838 GCF_000164805.1 Carlito syrichta | reverse complement strand
CCCTAGGCTCCCTGGCAGGGTTCATGCCGGCTCTCCTCTCCAAGGTCAGAAATGTGCCCCTGACAGTGAGACCCTCTGACTCGGCAACGAGAACATTCCACCAAAAAAGGCCAGGAACACATCCGTCAGCCGTGGACATCTCTACCCCTCAATTCCATTTTTCCTGTCTTTAAATTCAGTCACTCTGTGAAAAATACACACGCAGTTGAGAATCTGTATGATTCTGATGTTTTTGGAGACAGGGTATGACTCTGTGGCCCAGGCTGGCACCCAGAGACACGACCGGCATTCACTGCCAGACTTGAAATTGTGGGCTCCGTCGATCCTTCCACCTCAGGCTCCAGAGTGACCGAGATGACTGGCACCTTGACACCAGACCCACTGTTTAGTTGCCTGCAGATATGGGGTCTCACTGTGTGTCCTGGCTGGCCTTGGGTTCCTGAACTCCTGCCATCCTCCCGCCTCAGGCTTCCAGAGAATTGGGATTCCAGATGTGGGCTGCCACGCCAGATCTTCTAGTTCATTTTGGATGAAGGATCAAGGCCAGGCTCACAGTCTCAACTTTGCTATCCCAGCTTTGGTAGGCAAAGACCAGCGACCAGCCCAAGCCCATTGACCGAGACCTTCCCAAATGATCCGAGCATGGTGTCTCGCGCCTGTCATTCCACCTCCTCAAAAGGCCATGAAAAGGCTTGCCAGAGCCCAGCAGGCCGAGACTGCTATGTCTGAGAGCAAACCACCACCCTCCAGCTTGGCTGACAGAGTGATACTCTGACTCAGTGAAAAAAAGGAAAAAAGGATAAGAAAGAAGACCCTCCATTTGCGTATCGAGTTGGGATCATCAAGAACAGACAGAGAACATTTGGGAAGGAGGCCTCAGATTGGGCCTAGAGTTCCTTTAGATAGTGGATTGGCAGACAATCGGGCTGTGGCTTGGGAGGTCGAGGTGGGGGACCACTGGAGTTTGGGTTTTCAAGACCAGCTTGGGTGACGTAGCAAGACCTCGTCACTAACTGGAATGCAAACAGTGGAGTTACCCGTGGAGGTGCCCACGGGTCCCAGCTACATGGAAATGCAGTGACCTCGATCCTGGGATATTTGTTTGTGTCACCCCCACTGACAGTACGTGTGAGTTCAGGCCAGTCACTGTTGTTCACAGCCATCAGCCCCACACCCTGGGAGGTGGAGGCAGGAGTCTGACTGAGCCCAGGGGTCAGAGATGAGCCCAGGTGAAGTGTCCAGACCTTGTCTCAGTGAGAGTTCCCCAAAATCACGTCTGGCGTGGTGGTCTCCAGAGTCCCGGCTGTTCAGGGGCCAAGGTGGGAGTACAGCCTCAGCCCCACAGGTCGAGGAAGCAGGAGCCACGATCTTGCCGCAATGTCCCAGATGGTCTGATGGAGACTCTGGTGACAAAAAAGATGCCTCCCACGTGCGTCACAAAGGGCGTCCATGGCACCGCAAGTAATGTCTGCGTTGATGGGGGACAATGGGGAAATCGGGAGAGGAAGGGGCCCTCACTCTGCCTGAAGATGGCAGACAGGGTGACAGAAACCTGGGCTGGCCATGGAATTGCCAGACCGCCTTGAGCACTCTGTGGCCAATGGCGGCCCTAGCTCGGGGCCATCTGTTCTGTGAGCTCACATGCATCTTTGCCATGAAACATGAGTGTGGATGGTGGAGGCAGGCCTTCTGGGGCGTTTGTCTGAAGGCATGGAATGGACATGCCTGGAGGCCACCTTTGAAACCTCTCATGAAAGACAGGTTAGAAAGTGCCTTTTACTCTCCCATCCCTGAGGGTGTCTCCTCACGCTAGGTGGTAGGGGTGATGGTAGTGGTGGTGATTATTATTATTTGGAGGCAGAATCCCAGTTTGTCACCCAGGTCAGAGCGCAGGGACATGCTCAATGCCTCTGCGTACTCCACTTGCCGGGCTTAGGTGATCCTCCCACCTCGGACACTCAGTGGCTGGTACCACAGGCCTACGCCACCATACCCGACTAATATTTGGATTTATTTTTGATGGTGAAGTCGAGGTTTCACCCCATGTCCCGGGTTGCTGTTGATCTCACAGCTTCAGGTCGTCCACTTGCCTGGGCATCTGAAGTGCCGGGATGGGAAGGTGAGCACCTGAGCTCTGCCTGTGGTTGTGGTGGAGGTGGTTGTTAGTATTGCTATTCTGAGTCAGAGTCCCACTCTGACACCCAGGCTAGAGCACAGGGGCACACTCTCAGTCACCATGGCCTCCACTGACTGAGCTCAGGCAATCCTCCTGCCATGGCCTCCCAAGTGGACAGAACGACAGGCATGCGCCACCACATTCGGCTCATTTTTTTTGACTTCTTGTAGAGATGAGTTCTTGCCAAGGTCCCAGGCTGGTCTTATACACGGACCTCACGCCAAGCTTTTGCATCTGCATCCCAGAGCATCAGGAAGACAGGTGCAATCCCCTGTGCCAGGCCTGCACACCCCTCTTGGGGGCCCACCACAAGGCCTGCTCCCTTCTGATGACCTGGGAGCCAACACAGGGTGCCAAGAGTCACCCTACGAGACTTCACCATGAGGAGCACCTGGCAGAGGGACATTTATCCACCATTGCAACCACCGCTCTGCCTGAT
>NW_006981315.1:0-1539 GCF_000164805.1 Carlito syrichta | reverse complement strand
ATGGCCCGATTTGGGCTGTTTGAGAGCATACTGGGAAACCTAGTGAGGAAAGAAAAGAATGAAAGAAAGAATGAAAGAAAGAAAGAAAGAAAGAAAGAAAGGGAAGTAAAGAAGGTAGAAGAAAAGGAAAGAAAGAACGAATTTTTTCTCCTGCAAACCTTCTGCCCTCAGTCCTTCACCCCAGGCCCCCATATGTGGGGGTCCCCCAAGCTCAGCACCTTCCAGCCCAACCCCCCCTATGCCTGTACCCACTTTGGTGCAGGACTTCCTGAGAGTCCCTGGCTGGGTTCTCCTGAGGTCTCTTCTCCCAGGTAAGAAATATGCCCCAGTCTGGCTGACCTTCTGGCTCAGCAAAGAGGACTTTCAGCAAAGAAATGCTAGGAACACATCCCTCACCCAGGGAAATTACTTCACCCCAGACCCATTTGTTTCTGGCTCTAAATCCAGTCACCATTTGAACATACTATGCGCAGTTGAGAATCTGTGTATGATTCTGATGTTTTTGGAGAAAGGGTCGAGCTCTGTGGTTAAGGCCAGGGCCAGGGGACAGGAACATCGTTCTCCACCAGCTTCAAAATGGTGGTCACCAGAGACCTTTTCGCTTCAGCCTCCGGAGTGGCCGGAACGATGGGCACCTTGACCCCAGGCTCCTGTTTGGATAGGTGCACAGACAGAGGTTTCCTTCATGGCCCAGGCTGACCTTGAGCTCCTGGGCTACAGCCAACCTGCGGATTCAGCCTCCGAGAGTGCTGGGATCCAGACATGGACCGTCGTGACTGGCCTTCTGATTCTTTTTCAATGAAGGATGAGGCCGGACTCGGGAGCTCAACCTCATCATCCCAGTGCTTTGGGAAGCCAAAACCAGTGGCTGGCCTGAGCCCGTGATTCTGAGACATTCCTGGGAACCTCAGTGATACCTTGCCTCTAGCGTCCATCCTAAATGAGCTGGGCATGTTATTGCACACCTATAGTTCTGGCTTCTCAGAAGGTTTGGGTGGGAAGGCTAGCTGGACCCCAGTGGGCCAAGGTTGTGCTGGCCAGGAGTGGGCCACCGCCCTTTTTTAGTGAGACTCGGAGTAAAAAAAAGGAAAGATAAGGAAGATCATCCATTTATGTATGGAGTTGGGATCATCGTGAATAGACAGAGATCATTTGGCAAAAAGGCCCCAGGCTTCGGCTTAGAGTTCCTGAAAGACGGTGGATCCACAGACAATTGGGCTGTGGTTTCAGGTGGCCGATTCAGGGGACCACTGGAGACCGGGAGCTTGAGCACATCCTTGGCCACATAGTGAGATCACGTCACTCCCTGGAACGCAAACACTGGAGTTGTGTGTGGTGGCGCCCGCCGTTCCGGCTACAGGGGATGTGGTGGCCTCCATCCCAGGGTGTTCCTTTCCATCACAACTGGCAAAGTAACGTGGGAGTCCAGGCAGGGCACCATGGCTCATGGCAGTCAGCCCCATGCCCTGGGATGCCGAGGCAGGCAGCTGCCTGAGCCCAGGTGTCGACAACAATCCAGGTGATGTGGCCAGATCTCAT
>NW_006981314.1:5157-8255 GCF_000164805.1 Carlito syrichta | reverse complement strand
CCGATTTGCAGCGAGCGAGCCGACTAATTAGCTGACCTGAGGGAAATCAAGCGAGCCCACTAGTTATCTGAACAGATATCTGAGTTGCTAGCGACTAGTTAACTAAGTAAATAGATGATTGCTAGCTGACTTACCTAGCTAGCTGACTAGCTAGCTGGCTATCTAGTTGACAGAAATAGCTAGCAAACAAGCTATCTCACTCTCTAGCTTGCTGACTTCACTAGCTAGCTGAAGAATTAGCTGCGTTTCTAGCTTACTTAACTAGCTAGCTGGCTAGCTAGCTGACTTAAATGGCTGACTAGATACTTTGCTGGATATCTGGCTAGCCAGCTGACTTAATCATCTAGTTAACTGGTTGTCTACATGGCTAGTCAGCTGACCTAACTATCAAGATATTTGGCTTGCTAGCTGGCTAGGCAGCCGGCTAGCTAGCTAGTGGGCTGATCAGGTGGTTAGCCAGCTGGCTTAAATATCCATCCGGCTGACTGGACAATGAGATAGAAAGCTGGATTAATTAGCCAGCCATCCTGCTGGCCAGCTGGCTAGCCAACTGGCTTAAATACTGGTACACCTACCTGACCAGAATTCTAACCAGCCAGCTTAACTTGCCAGCCACCTAGCTAGCAAGCGTACTTAACTATCTGACTTAATTAGATAGCCATCCAGCTATCCAACTGGCTTAATTAACTAACCACCTAGCTAGCCACCTGGCAAGCCAGCTTGCTTAACTCACTGAATTAACTAGCTAGCCAGCCAGCTAGCGAGCTGACTTAATTACCTAGCTACCTACCTAGACAATTGGCTATCCAGCTGAATTAACTACCTGATGCAAGCTAGCCAGCTGACTAGCCAGCTGATGTAACTAGCGACTGACCTAGCTAGACACTTGGCTAGCCAACTGAATTAGTTAGCTGACTTAACCAGCTAGCCAGCTGACTACCCAGCTGACTCAACTAGTTGATATAACTAGATAGTCGGCTGGCTATCCAGCTGACTTAACTAGCAAACATCACTAGCTAGACTGGGGGCTAACCAGCTGACTGAAATAGCTAGCTACCTACGTATCTCGCTGGCTTGCCAGCTGATATAACTACCTAGCTAACTAGCTAAACAACTGGCTAGCGAGCTGACTTAACTAGGTGACTTAAGTAGCTAGCCAGCTGGCTAGCCAGCTGACTTAACAAGCTAGCTACCCAAAAGGCTGCTGGCTAGCCAGCTGATTAACTAACTGACTTAACTAGCTAGCTACCCAGATATCCAGCTGACTTTACTAACTGAAATAACTAGCTAGCTACCTAGCTAGCTAACTACATAGAGAGGTGACTTAACTTGCTGACTTACCTTGCTAGCTAGCTGATATAACTAGCTGACTTAACTAGCTATCTACCTAGCTACCAAGCTGACTTAACTAGCTGAAATAACTAGTTAGTCAACTGCCTACCATCTGACAAAACTAGCTTTTTAACTAGCTAGTGAGGTGGCTAGCCAACTGACTTAACGAGCAGACTTAAATAACTAGCCAGCTGACTTCAGTAGCTGACTTATGTAGCTAGAGTGCTGACTGGTCAGCTGAATTAACTAGCTGAGTTAACCAGCTAGCCAGCTGGCTAGCCAGCTGAATTAACTAGCTAACTAACTAGCTAGCTATCTGGGAAGCCAGCTGAATTAACTAGCTGACTTAACTCTCTAGCAAGCTGGCTAGCCAGCTGATGTAACTAGCTTGCTACCTAGCTAATCAGCTGGGAATCCAATTAAATTAACTAATTGTCTTAACTTGCTAGCCAACTGGCAATCCAGCTGACTCAACAAGCTGACAACTCATTAGTCAGCTGGTTAGCCAGATGACTTAACAGCTGACTTAATTACATAGCAAGCTGGATAGTCACCTGAAATAACTAGCTTGCTACTTAGCTAACCACCTGGCTAGCCAGTTGACTTAACTAGCTGATATAAATAGCTGGCCTGCTTGCAAGTTAGCTGAATTAAATTTCTTGCTATATAGTTAGCCTTCTGGCTACCCAGCTGACTAAACTAGGTGACTTATCTAGATTGCCAGCTCTCAAGATAGCTGAGTTAATTAGCAAGCCACCTGGCTAGCCAGCTGGAAAGTCAACTGACTTAACTACGTAACTTAACTAGCTCTACAGCGGTCTAGACTGCTGGCATAACTATCTAGCTACATAGCTAACCAGCTGTCTAGCAAGCTGATTTGACTAGGTGAGATAACTAGGTATGCAGCGGGCTAGTAGGCTGACTTAACTCCCTAAGTACCTAGCTAGCCAGTTGGATAGCCAGCTGTCAACTAGCTAGCTACCTAAATAACCAGCTGTCTATTGAGCTGACTTAACTAGGTTACTTAACTAAATTCCTAACTGGCTAGCTAGCTGACTTAACTAGTTAGCTACCCAGCTAGACTGCTGGCTAGCCAGCTGACTTAACTAGTTAGCTACCCAGCTAGACTGCTGGCTAGCCAGCTGACTTAACTTGCTGACTTAACTAGCTAGTAAGCTAACTTAACTAGCTGACTTAACCAGCTAGATACCTAGCTCGCCAGCTGTTTTAACTAGCTGACTTAATGAGCTACCTAGCTGACATAACTAACTGACTTATATAGCTGGATTCCTAGGCAACCAGCTGACTTAACTAGCAGAAATAACTAGCTAGCCAGATGGCTAGCCATCAGACTAAACTTGCTTTTTAACTAGCAAACTAACTGGATGGCCAACAGACTTAACAAGCTGACTTAACTAGCTAGGCAGCAGGTTGCTAGCTGACTTAACTAGCTGACTTAACCAGCTAGTCAGCTGGCTCGCCAGGTGACATAACTAGCTGGCTACCTCTCTAGCCAGCTGGCTAGCCAACTGAATTACCCAGTTGACCTAAGATAGCAAGCTGGCAAGTCAGTTCACTTAACTAGCTAGATACCTACATAGTCTGCAGGCTAGCCAGCTGGCTTAACTATCTGACTTGAATAGCTAGACTGCTGGCTAGCATGCTCACATATCTAGCTAGCTACCTGACTAGAAAGCTGGCTAGACATCTTACTAAATTACCTGACATAAGCAGCTAGCCAGTTGGCTAGCCAGCTGACTTAACAC
>NW_006981314.1:0-4680 GCF_000164805.1 Carlito syrichta | reverse complement strand
CTTAGGTAGCTTGCTGAGTTAACCAGCTAGCTCACTAGTAAGTTTACTCCTTATCTAATGTGCTAGCTATCAGTTAATCATCTGACTTAACTCGTTAGCTAAAGAGCTAGCTAGCTGATTCAACCAGCTGACTTAATTAATAAGTTACCTAGCTAGCTTGTCTACTCAACCAACTGACACAACCCGTTTGCTAACTAGCTAGATAATTGATGCTACCAGCTGGTGTAACCCATTAGTTAACTAGCTAACTACCTCACTCAACCTGCTGACTTAACCCGTTACCTAATTTGCTAGCTAACTGTTTTAACCATCTGACTAAATTAGAAAGCTGACTTAACTAGCTGACTTAGCTATCTGACTTAGCTACTTAGCTAACTGACTTCACTGGCCGACTTAACAAGTAAGCTACCTGACTTAACTACCTGTATTAAATAGTTATCTAGCTATTTGAGTAGCTGAATAACTAGCTGCTTTAATAATTATCTAACTAGTTAGGTAGAGTTAAGTAGGTGACTTAAATAGATAACTAGTGAGCTAGCTGACTTAGGTAGCTTACTTAGCTAGCTAGCTAGTTAGCTAGCTGACTTAACTAGTTGGCTAAAGAGAAAGCTGACTGACTTAAGGAGTTGGTCAAAAAGTTAGCTAATTAGCCAGGCTCGGTGGCTCAGCCTGTAACCCCGTGCCTTTGGGAGGCTGAGGTGAGTGGATTTCCTGAGTCCATGGGTTCGAGACCCACCTGGGCAGCGAGACCTCATCTCTACAATAAATCAAAAAGAAAAATCAGCCAGGCATGGTAGCGCATGCCTGTAATTCTGGCTACTCGGACGGCTGAGGCAGAAGGATCTCTGGAGCCCAGCAGGTCGAGGCTGCGGTGGCCAGGAGCAGCCACTGCCCTCCAGTCTGGGCGACAGAGTGAGACTCCAACTCAAAAAAAAGTTAGCTAACTGTTTTTACTAGTTGGTTAACGAGTTAAATAGCTGTCTTAACAAGTTGGCTAACGAGTTAACTGGGTGAATTAACTTGTGGGCTGATGAGTTGGCCGACTACTTAGATTGTTTAACACGTTGGCTGTCTACTCGGCTGATTTGTTAGCTGGCTTAAGAAGAGGGCCGACTCGTCGACTGACTAGTTAGCTGGGTTAACAAGATGACTGACTAGTTGGTCCACTAGTTAGCAATGTGAACTAGTTGCTTGCTCTTCTGCTGACCTAGCAGGTCGGCCGAATACTTGGCCGACAAGTTAGCTGACCTAAGTAGTCAACCGACTAGTTAGCTGTGCTAACTTTTCAGCTGACATATTGGTCGACTAGTCGGACGATTCTTTAGCTCACTTTATATCTTGGATGGCTAGTTGGCAGAATGGTTACCTGACTTAACTAGTCAGCTAGCATGTGAGCCAACAGGTGAGTGGACTTAACTAGTCAGTGGGTGAGAAAGACGACTTGTCAGCTGACTTAACAAGTCGGCCAGTGAGTTAGTCGACTGGTAAGCTGACTTAAGTAGTCAGCCAGCGAGTGAGCCGACTGGCCAGCTGACATATATTTAGCTAACTAGCTAGCTACCTAGCTGGCCTGATGACATACATTTAGCTAACTAGCTAGCTACCTAGCTAGCCAGCTGACTAAATAGTTATCTAACCAGCTAGCTCTCTAGCTAAAAAGCTGACATAAATTGTTAGTGGCATAGCTAACTTGCTGACTTAACCAACTAGCTAACTAGCAAGGTTACCCATTATCTAATGTGCTAGCTAGCTGACTTAATTCTCTGACTTAACTCGTTAAAGAGCTAGCTAGCTGACTCAGCCAGTTGACTTAGCTCATTAGCTAACTAGCTAGCTTGCCTACTCAACCAGCCGACACAACTAGTTTGCTAACTTGCTAGGTAGCTGACTCAACTACCTGGCTTAACCTGTTAGTTAACTAGCTACCTCACTCAACCTGCTGACTTAACTTATTAGCTAACTAGCTAGCTAACTGTATTAACCATCTGACTAAATTAGAAAGCTGACTTAAATAGCTGAGTTAGTTGTCTGACTTAACTACTTAGCTAGCTGACTTCACTGACCGACTTAACAAGTTAGCTACCTGACTTAACTACCTGAATTAAATACTTAGCTAACTAATTAAGTAGCTGTATAACTAGCTTCTTTAATAATTATCTAGCTAGTTAGGTAGCAGACTAAGTAGGTGACTTAAATAGTTAGCTAACTAGTGAGCTAGCTGACTTAGCTAGCTAGCTGGTTAGCTAGTTGACTTAGCTAGCTGAATTAACTTGTTGGCTAATGAGATAGCTAGCTGACTTAATGAGTCGATTAACAAGTTAGCTAACCATTTTAACTACTTGGTAAACGAGTTAATTCGCTGACTTAATGAGTTTGTTAAGGAGTTAGCTGGGTGAATTAACATGTGGGCTGACAAGTCGGCCGACTACTTAGATTGTTTAACACGTCAGCTGCCTATTCGGCCGACTTGTTAGCTGACTTGAGAAGTCGGCCAACTTGTCGACCTACCAGTTAGCTTTGTTAGCAAGATGACTGAAGATTTGGCCAACTAGTTAGCCATGTTAAATTGTTGCCTGCTCGTTTGGTGACCTAACTAGTCGGCTGACAAGTTAGCTGACCTAACTAGCTGTGCTAACTTGTTGACTGACAAGTTGTTTGACTAGTTGGACTATTGTTTAGCTCACTTTACTACTTGGACGGCTAGTTGGTGAACCGATTACCTGACTTAACTAGTAGGCCAGCATGTGATCCAACAGGTGAGCTGATTTAACTAGTCAGTGGGCGAGAGAGCTGACTGGTCAGTTGACTTAACAAGTCAGCAAGCGAGTGAGCCGACTAGTAAGCTGACTTAACTAGTTGGCCAGTGAGTGAGACGACTGATCAGATGAGAACTAATTTGCTGGTGAGTGAGCTGACTTCTCAGCTGACTTTAGTCAGCTGGCAAATGAGTTGACTGGTTAGAAAACTTAACTAGTTGGTTGGTGAGTGAGCAGACCAGTGAGCCGAATTAAGTATTTGGCCGTCGAGTGAGATGATGGTTAAGATGCCTTAACTAGTCGGCCAGGAATAGAGCCATTGGTGAGTTGACTTAACTAGTCGGCTGGTGAGCAAGGCAACTAGTGAGCTGTCCTGTTGATGTGTGAGGAAGCCAATGAGTTGGTTGAATTTTTTGCTGATGATTGAGCTGACTAGTTTGCTGACCAATTGGTAGGTGAGTGAGCATACCAGTTAGCTGACCTGATGGAAAGGGAGTGAGGCCACTCGTTAGCTGACCAGCTTGCTGAGTTGCTAGCCTACTGGTTATCTAAGTAACTAGCTGATTTGCTAGCTGACATAGCTAGATAACTGACTAGCTAGCTGGCTCTGTGGCTGACATAACTAGCTAGCAAGCAAGCTATCTAGCTTTCTATCTAGGTGAATTAACTAGCTAGCTAACTGGCTACTTAGGTGGCTAGCTGACAAAACTATCTAGCTAATTAGTTAGTTGATTATATAGTTGACTTAAATAGCTAGCTGACAAGGAACCTGATTACCTGGATGACTTAACTAGCTAGTTAAATAGTTAGCTGACTTGCTAGTTGACTTAATTAGTTAGCTAGATAGCCAGCCGGTTTAACTAGCTAGCTACCTGGTAGGCAGGACGGTTAGCCAGCTCGCTTAACTAGCTAGAAACCTCACTGGCTAGTTGGCTAGGCAACTGGCTAGCTAGCTAGAGGGCTGACCAGCTGTATAGCTAGCTGTATTAAATAGTCACCCTACTGGCTGGACAGTCTGATACCCAGTCGGCTTAACAAGCCAGCCACCCCACTTGTCAGCCTGTTAGACAGCCGGCTTAACTAGATGGTCACCTACCTGAACAGCCTGTTAACCAGCCGTGTTATCTTGCCAGCCACCCAGCTTGCCAGCCCAGTGAACTAGCTGATTTAACTAGCTGACTTAAATAGAAAGCCATCAGGCTAGCCTGCTGGCTTAACTAGCTAACCACCAAGCTAGCTAGTCAGAAACCCAGCTCTCTTAATCAGTTGACTTAACTACCTAGCCAGCAGGCAAGCCAGCTGACTTAATTAGCTAGGTGCCTTCCTATCCAGGGGTCTATCCAGTTGACTTAACTAGCTGATGTAACAAGCTAGAGAGTTGGCTAGCCAGCTGACTTAACTAGCTGTCTACCTAGCTAGACAGATGGCTACCCACTTGAATTAACTAGTTGACTTAAACAACTAAGCAGCTGGCTAGCCAGCTGACTCAACTAGTTGACTTAACTCGTTAGCCAGCTGTCTAGCAGCTCACTTAAATAACTGACATCACTAGATAGCCAGGCTCCTAGCTAGCTTATTTAACTAGCTAACTACCTACTTATCACCCTGGTTTGCCAGCTGACTTAACTAGCTGATGTAAATAAGTATCCAGGTGAATAGCCTGCAGACTTATCTAACTAGCTATACTTTTAGGCAGCTGGCTAGCCAGCTGACTTAACTAACTGACTTAAATAGCTAGGCTGCTGACTTAAGTAGCTGAGTTAACTAGGTATCTACCTACCTAGCCAGCTGTCATAACTAGCTGATTTAAGTAGCAATCAACCTAGTTAGCTATCATATAGCTAGTTGACTTAACTACACGACTTAACTAGTTAGCTTACAGACAATACAGCTGACTTAACTAGCTAGCTTCCTAGCTAGCCGA
>NW_006981313.1:1766-5310 GCF_000164805.1 Carlito syrichta | reverse complement strand
GAAGAATCTTATCAAAAGAAGCAAAGCAAGAGCAATCGCAGTTTCAGACTTCAAACTTTACTACATGTTTACAGTAATCAAAACAGCCTGGTATTGGTTCAAGAATAGGTACATAGGACAGTGGATCAGGACAGAAGATGAAATCCACAAATTCTCAACCAACTCCTCTTAGAAAAAGCCTCCAAGACCCACTGGTTAATGGAGAACATATTCAGTAAATGGTGCTGTGAAAAGGCTGACAACATGCACAATATAGAAAGAGGAAACCTGTCCATCACCATACACATTAACTCTAAATGGATCAAAGACCTAAATGTAAAACACCAAATTATAATAATTTTAGAAAACGTAGGAGACACCATTAGGGAAATTGGAACCCAAAACTAATTCCTCTTGAGAACCCTAAATACCCATGCCTTAAAAGTAAGTTAGACAAGTGGGATCTCATCAAATAATATATTTCTGCAACACAAAGAAGCCAGCAGAATAAGAAAAACGATTATTCACCTATATATCTATAAAAAGGCAAAACATGGAAGATCTAAAAGAAAACCTAAAACTCAGAAAAATCAGACAAATTTTCCCTTTGAAAAGTGTGCAAAATACGTGGTCGGACAGTTTTCATAAGAAGAGATATGGGCAGCCAGCAGACACATGAAAATTGCTCAGCCTCACTCGTCATCAAAGAAATGCAAATGAAACCACTTTGAAACCACCACATACCTCCTGTAAGACTGGCCATCATTAATAAAGCAAACAATAACAGATGCAGGTAAGGATTTGGGAAAAAATAAATGCCTCTACACTACATGTGGACTGAAAAGTAGAGCAACAACTTTGGAAAACAGTTTGATGGTTTGTAAAGGTACAAGATATTGATCTACCATGTCACTCAGTAATTACCCTGTCGAGAATATACCTGGATGAACTCAAATCATTTTACCAAAAAGATACCTGCACGAGCATGTTTTTGCAGCTCTAATCACAATTGCAATAAAATATGGTACGAACCATGTTGCCCATCAAAGCTGGAAAGGATAAAATAAATGTGGTATATACTCAATAGAATATTATGTAGCCATGAAAAAGGACAGATAGAAGGATTTTGCAGAACGTCTGACGGATATGAGGTAGGTCATTTTCAGTGATTTATCACAGAAACAAAGAACAGAGTTCCATATGTTTTCACTCATGGACTGAACTTGATCATTCATAGTGCTTTAAGCAAGTGATTGGCAGTAGTGGAAAACTGTTTAGTGGGAGGGGTGAGATTGGCAGTGAAAGGATACTGCTAAGGAAGGGAGGGATATAACTCACCAATCAGGGACCTGCATACTTAATGTTTGTATATGTAACTCTGAATTGTTCCCAACATTTTTTAAAAAATTAGAATAAATAAATAAATAAATAAATAAATAAATAAATAAATGAAAGCAGTAAAACATGCAATGGCCTTTATTTGTTTATTCTATTTTTAAATTTTCTTTTCATTTATAAATGTTTACAATTCAGGGTTGGGCCTAGAATCGTTCATTATGCAGAGATTGATTTTTTAAGAATTGTATAATCCTCCAATGATAACTCCTTTTCCCTTTAACAGGTTGGAATACATGGTATAATTCTGCCTTCAAAACTGAAAACTAGAGTGTTTCTCACTTAAATTCTGAATGTTTCATTCTCCTTAAATTGAAACTTGTTAAGATTCCAGATCTATATTATTCTTAGAAACTGAACCTCGAGATTCAGTGTACCCAAGTACTATTCAGAAGGCAGAATGCATAAAAAAATCTTGAAAATTTTAGAAAATAAAACAGTATCGTGATTTAACACAGCTTTTTCCAATAATAAAAGTTGCGTACTTTTCCTTGGTACACTCTGTATTTTCCGCTTGTTAACTTTGATTAAATGTTACAGATGTGCAATCCTTAGAGAATAGTTTCCCTTTTATATTTGAAGGAAATATAAAATCACATTCCTCTTATATTTTAATCCAATTTATATTTTTAAAAGAATATTTCCACTGAATCTCCTAATATTTTCTCTACCTAAGACATAATGCTGTACTCTGCAGCAAAGTGTCCGATTAATCTGATACTTTTAATCACTAAGCATTTACAATGAGGCACACAGAAAAAAGAGAATTTGGAGGCCAATGTATATAATCCAAAATAACACAGAGATGTATAAAGTAGTAAGTATTTGGGCTCTCCATTAGTATAAAAATTTAGATAATTGAAAATTCTGGAAAAGTGATTATGATCGTTGTATAAGCAATGTTCACATCCTGTAGGAAATACTGCTCAAAGGCTGTTACACAAAACTCAAAACATCCAAAAGTTTCCAAAATAAAGAAAATGCTAAAATATTATTTGGTTGTGCTATAACAAAGCCTCATCAAGACTCTGTGACCATAATAATAAAACGCTACTTCTTGGGTAATCCCCTACTATTCCTCTCTGAGTTAGAGTTTCTAGGTCCTTTCAATAAACACTACTTAAAAAAAAAAGACTACTTCGTTTAGAGAATTCTTGACTGATCACTAATCCCTGGGGAAATTTTTGGATAGGTGTGTACCCATGGTTCACTTCACTTCTAGGGAATGACCTCCACGATGTCTACCATAATTGGTAGAGCACTCTACACATGTGGTTGAAGCATAAGGATTGCTCAGTAGTCAAGGTCCCTCCCATTGTGATGTGAAATTTCTGAGTCTGATGTCATGAATGACAATTTGACATGCTTGTTTCCCTGACTTTACTTACATCTTTAATGAAAAATTATCTTTTAGTCAATCTACAGATTCAGTGAAATAACTATTATGTTAACATCTTTCTTCTCAGACCTGGAAATTGCAATAAATAATTCGTAAGATACCATAAACAATCACGAATAGCCAAAAGAATCTTATCAAAAGAAACAAAGCAGGACCTATTGCATTTCGAGTCTACAAACTTTACTAAATGTTTATAGTAATCAACACAGCCTGGTATTGGTACAAGAATAGGTACATAGGCCGATGGATCAGGACAGAGAAAGAAATCCTCAAATTCTCAACCAGCTCATCTTTGAAAAAACCTCCAACATTCACTGGTTAATGGAAAACATATTCAGTAAATGGTGCAGGGTAAAGGCTGACAACATGCACAAGATTGAAAGAAGACTCATATCTATCACCACACATTAACTCTAAATGGATCAAAGATCTAAACGTAAAACACCAAATTTTAATAATCTTACAAAATGCAGGAGACACCATTATAGAAACTGGAGCTGGAAACTAATTACTCTTCCGAGCCCTAAATACCCATGCCTTAAGGAGTAAGTTAGATAAGTGGGTCCTCATCAAATTAATATACTTCTGTAAAAGAAAAGAAACCCACAGAAGAGCAGGGATATAGCCAACAGAATGGGGAAAACGATTCTCCACCTATATATCTGTAAAAAGGCATAACATCTAGGATCTATAAGAAACTCTAACACTCAGAAAAATCAAACAAACTTTCCCTTTAAAAAGTGGTGGCTCAGCATGTAATACCGTGCCATG
>NW_006981313.1:0-737 GCF_000164805.1 Carlito syrichta | reverse complement strand
CGATTTACCACAGAAACAAAGAACAGAGTTCCATAGGTTCTCATTCATGAGCTGAACTTGATCACTCATAGTGCTTAAGCAAGTGATTGGAAGTAGTGCAAAACTGTTTAGGAGGAGGCGTAAGATTGGCAGGGGTGGGATACTGCTAAGGAAGGGAGGGGCATCCCTCATCAACCAAGGACCCTGCATAATTAGTGTTTGTATATCTAACTCTGAATTGTACCACACATTTAAAAAAAAATTAAATAAAGAATTAAATAAATAAATAAATGAAAACTGTAACACACGCCACTGACTACTTGTTTATTCTATTTTTTTTTTATTTTTTTAACTTTGAAAATGGTTACAATTCAGGGATGGGCCTAGAAATGCTCAGTATGCAGTGATTGATTTTTTTAAGAATTGTATAATACTCCAATGATATCTCCTTTTCCCTTTAATCCGTTCAAATACATGGTATAATTCTACCTTCAAAAGTGACAACTACAGTGTTTCTCACAAAAATTCTGAATGTTTTATTCTGCCTAAATTGAAACTTGTTAAGATTCCAGATCTATTTCTTTCTTAGAAAACTGAACCTTGAGATTCACTGTACCTAAGTGTTATTCAGAAGGCAGAATGCATAATAAATCTTAAAAATTTTAGAAAATATAACAATATCGTTATTTAACACAGCTTTTTCCATTATTAAAATTTGTGCACATTTTCTTGGTGCACCCTGTATTTTCTGCATGTTA
>NW_006981312.1:0-412 GCF_000164805.1 Carlito syrichta | reverse complement strand
TGGGAGGTCCAGGACGAGAGGAAGGCCTGTGTTGGGTGCTTTGAATGCATCCTAGGCAGCGTAATGAGGAAAGAAAAAGAAGGAAAGAAAGAAAGAAAGAAAGAAAGAAAGAATGAAAGAAAGAAAGAAAGAAAGAAAGAAAGAAAGAAAGAAAGAAAGAAAGAAAAAAGAAGGGAAGGAAGGAGGAAGGAAGGAAGGAAAGAAAGAAAGAAAGAAAGAAAGAAAGAAAGAAAGAAAGAAAGAAAGAAAGAAAGAAAGAAATCCATTCTCCTGCAAACCTTCTGCCCTCAGTTTTTACTCCCCGTTCCCCCATATGGCAAGGTCCCTCAAGCTCTGCACCTTCCATCCCCAAACACCCCAATGGCTGCCCCCCAATTTTGCTGTGGGAGTTCCCAAGGTTCCCTGCCCGGGT
>NW_006981311.1:0-498 GCF_000164805.1 Carlito syrichta | reverse complement strand
TTCCCTCCCAGACCCACTGTAAGAAGCCAGACTACAGCAAGCTCCAGCTGTGGTAGGGAACTCCAAATCGAGTTCAAGATCAGAATTTTATTATTACATGAGTTCAAGATCCGAATTTTATTAGTACATGAGGCCAGACATTTAAACCCTGTACTACAGATTTTGTGTTGTTTTGTTTTTGTATTACTTACAAGTGATCAGAAAAGTCATAGGACCACCAGAATTGTCATCCAGAGGTAGAAGACCCTCTGAATACGTTTTGAAGGGCTTCAAGGGGATAAAGCCAGTTATTTCCTAATTAAACTCCAAATATGTTTTCCACAATCCATTGCTATGGGTTTTTGGCCTTAGGAATTGTGTGAGTGGAAGTGTGATGGACTGATGGGGAAGATCTGGGATGAAGCAGGCTCCAGGGTAGAGGAGGAGATCAAGGGGTCTGTGCTGGACCTGTTCAGTTTGAGATGCCTCTTAGCCAAGTGAACACGTCAAATAAGACAG
>NW_006981310.1:0-1104 GCF_000164805.1 Carlito syrichta | reverse complement strand
ACCTATTCTGTTACCAATACAAGGCTGTGTTTATTACTGTAAACATATAGTTAAATTTGAAGTCTGGAACTGCGATACCTCCTGCTTTGTTTCTTTTCATTAGTTTCCTTTGGCTATTCATGATGGTTTATGGTTTCATATGAATTCATTTTTGTAATTTCCAGGTCTGAGAAGAATGATGTTAACGTAATCGTTATTTCATTGAATCTGTAGATTGACGAAAATGCTAATTTTTACATTAAAAGAGGTAAGTAATCTCAGGGAAACAAGCATGCTATATTGCAATTTATGACATCAGCCTCAAAACTTTGTATCATAATGGGAGGGACCTTGACTACTGAGCAATCCTTAGGCTCCAAGCACTTGTGTACAGTGCTAGGCCAAATGCGGTAGACACGTTGGATTTCATTCCAAAGAAGTGAAGATAACCATGTGTTCACATGGTGAACACATCCAAAAATTTCTCCAGGGGTAAGTGACCAATCAAGAATCCTCTAAATGATGTAGTCTTTCCCATAAAAAAAATCTGTCTTTATTGAGAGGTCCGAGAATCTTCCAAACTGGGAGGGGACCTGAGGGAGTTGACCACGGAGTCTTGTTGGAGCTTGGTTATAGCACAACCAAATAATATTTTGGCCCTTTCTTTAGTTTAGAAACTGTTGTATGTTTATAGTAATGTTTAACAGCCTTTGAGCACTTTTTTCCGATAGGATTTGAACATTGCTTATGCTAAGATCATAAACAATTGTCCAGAATTTTCAATTTTCTAAATTTTTAAACTAATGCAGAGCCCAAATACTTACTACTTTGTAAATCTCCATGTTATTTTGGTTTATACATATAGGGCCCCTAATTCTCTTTTTTCTGTGTGCCCCATTTTAAATGGTTGGTGATTAAAATTATCAGATTAATCAGGTATTTTGTTGCATTGCATTATGTCTTAGGTAGAGAAAATACTATGGGATTCAATGGAAATAATATTTTAAAAATATAAATTGGGTAAAAATATAAAGGGAATGTGATTAAATTTCTCTAAGGTATGCACATCGGTAATATTTAATCAAAATTAATAAGCAGAAAATAGAGTGCACCAAGAAAACTTAG
>NW_006981309.1:0-851 GCF_000164805.1 Carlito syrichta | reverse complement strand
AAAAAATAATAATAAGTAAATAAATAAATAAATGTGCAGAATGTGGCAAAGCCTTTTCATTCTTGTTCACATCTTACTCAACATACAGTGATCCATACTGGAGAGAAACCCTATGAATGTGAAGAATGTGGCAAAACCTTTCACATTCAATCACACCTTATTCAACATACAATGATCCATACTGGAAAGAAACCCTACAAATGTGAAGAATGTGGCAAAGCCTTTTACATTCATTCACGCCTTACTCGACATATGATGAGCCATAGTGGAGAGAAACCATGCAAATGTGAAGAATGTGGCAAAGCCTTTCAATTTAATTCACTCCTTACTCAACATATGATGATGCATACTGGAGAGAAACCCTACAAATGTGAAGAATGTGGCAAAGCCTTTCGTTCTCATTCACATCTTACTCAACATACAATAATCCATACTGGAAAGAAACCCTATAAATGTGAAGAATGTGGCAAAGCCTTTCACATTCATTCATGCCTTACTCGACATATGATGATCCATACTGGAGAGAAACCCTACAAATGTGAAGAATGTGGCAAAGCCTTTCACTCTTATTCATATCTTACTCAACATACAATAATCCATACTGGAGAGAAACCCTACAAATGTGAAGAATGTGGCAAAGCCTTTCACATGTGTTCACTCCTTACTCGACATACGATGATCCATACTGGAGAGAAACCTTACAAATGTGAAGAATGTGGCAAAGCCTTTTACATGCATTCACGCCTTACTCGGCATATGATGATCCATACTGGAGAGAAACAATACAAATGTGAAGAATGTGGCAAAGCCTTTCACTTTCGTTCACACCTTTACTCGACATAAAATGATCC
>NW_006981308.1:0-717 GCF_000164805.1 Carlito syrichta | reverse complement strand
TACAAGAAACCCAAATACTCAGAAAAAAACAGACAAACAGTCACTTCAAAAAGTGAACAAAATACATGATTGGACCCTTTTCATAATAAGAGATAAAGGCAGGCCAGTAGACATATGGAAATGTGCTCTGCCTCACTCATCATCAAAGGAATGTAAATAAAAACCACATTGAAATACCACATAACCCCTGTAAGAATGGCCATCATTAATAAAACAAACAATAACAGATGCTGCTGTGAATTTGGAAAAAAAAATGCTTCTGCACTGCATGTGGACGGAAAACTAGAGCAACATCGTTGGAAAACACTGTGGCGGTTTCTAAAGCGATAAGAAGTTGACCTACCATGTGACTCAGTAATTCTCCTGTAGAGAATATACTTGGAGGAACTCAAATCATTTTACCAAAAAGATACCTGCACAAGTATGTTTGTTGCAGCTCTAATCACAATAGCAAAAAACATAGTACCAACCATGTTGCCCATCAAAGCTGGAATGGATAGTATAAATGTGGTATATACACACAATGGAATATTAAGCAGTCATAAAAAGGACAGATAAAGGGATATTGCAGAACTTTTGATGGATATGTGATAGGTCATTCTCAT
Organism: Carlito syrichta; assembly: GCF_000164805.1. NCBI lineage: Eukaryota > Metazoa > Chordata > Mammalia > Primates > Tarsiidae > Carlito > Carlito syrichta. The sequence goes on along the minus strand of NW_006981308.1, from coordinate 112 downwards.
TGATTTATCACAGACAAATAACAGAGTTCCATATGATCTCCCTCATGAGCTGAACTTGTTCAATTATAGTGCTATAAGAAAGTGATTGGCAGTAGTGGAAATCCTTTAGGGG
>NW_006981307.1:0-768 GCF_000164805.1 Carlito syrichta | reverse complement strand
GAAAACTTACAAAGTTGGAGGTTTACCTAAGACATTGATTCAGTAAGCCACTTAGGGTCTCTTCCCTTGCATAATATGTAGAATGAGAATATGTAGAATAATATGTAGAATGAGAATAAAACATGGTGCAACAGGACTTTAAAGAGAAGTGTAATGCTTACTTTTATTTCTTTTAAGTGTAAAGTAACATACCTAAAAATTTCCCTGACAGATATTTGCAGTTTTTAAAAGGAGGGTAGAAGTTAGAGACATCTTGGTCTAAAGGTAATTGAAAGTGGGAAATTTTTTGCTAATTTCCCACTTCATTGTTGTTTTCTTAAACTTAATCTGTCCCTTAAATTGAGGCCAAAGAATAAGATGCTAAATTTGTAATAACTAAAATATATGAGCATTCACTTAATGCTCTGAGTGCTTTGTCATTTTCGGTCATGTTAATGGGTCCTCAGGTTGAATTCATGGCATTATAGTGTCTCAAACAAAAATGAAGTTAGCCCTGTTCTGGAAAAACAGATCACGATTAGAGTGCTGTGTTCAGTGTTCACTGTTCCATGACCTTAGAAGAATGACTGACATATTGGAGGGAATTGAAACCCAATATATTAATGAAAGTTTGAAGAAATAAAGAAATTCTTAACGCAGAGCAAAAGATGAGAGGATTGGTTAGTTGGAAAGATTGCATTCATTTTGATTTTTAAATCTTTTTTGTTTTTAATGAATGACTTGGGTCTGAGGGGGTATGGTTAAGGGAGCTATTTGGGTGATGATCTT
>NW_006981306.1:0-999 GCF_000164805.1 Carlito syrichta | reverse complement strand
TCTCATCGCTGTAGAGAACAGAGAAACTCACACACACACACGAAGAAAATCCACTGATATTCTTGTTTTCTTAAATCTGCTAGAAATTTCCTTTTCTGTTATTTTTTCTTTCCATAGAAAAAGAAAGAAGTCATTTGGGGAAGGGAAACCACAAGTTATCTAACTTTCTCTTCAAAATTTTTGAGATTTTGAAATCATCAGTGGCTACCAAGAAAGAAAGCACTATGTTCTTTATCTGTAGATTTTGAGGAACCTCACAGTCTAAAAAGGATAAAACATTTCTTAACCTGTGGCCACACAGAACAGTCGATCTACCCAATATCACACTTTTTTCCAACCATAGGGAGAGGATTAGGTTTCTCTTATGTGGAAATGACAATTATTTTCACTGAATGTGGGTAACATCAGATTCTTAGACGTAGAAATGCCTTGCTATAATTTTCGCAAGGAAGCAGGAAGACATGAAGAGGAAATTTCCTGTTCTTGCCACCAATTCTGTGATAGGTGACAGCCTGTTCCTATGAGAATTTGGCAGTTTGGGGGTGGCTGTTGACAGGAAGAAAGGGATAAATAATGTAACTTTTATAATTCCTATCTTGCAGAAATTTCTCCTCAAGGTAGTGAAAATAGCAATAGCAATGCTAATTCCTGCCAGATATAGTAGGCATCTTGGAACAATGAGACAAAGCAGTGCATTCATGAATACTTGTGTTCTGTTGTCACTAGGTCAGGTTCTCAGCTCCTAACTTCCAAGATGTTGGGAAAATCGAGGCATTTGAAATAAGTAGTAGACATTTAACCTGGAGAGAGCAATTAGGGAATCTAATATGTTACATTTACTTGTCTGGACCATGAACAGGAAGAACACTCATTAACTGAGCACATCTCTAGAGATGCAGAATCTCAGCCTTGCTTTACTCCTGCCCCAAGTCTTATGGGATCATAATCTGCATTTTATCAAAAATAATTTTCATGTGGTTTCAATATACACTAATGTTT
>NW_006981305.1:0-768 GCF_000164805.1 Carlito syrichta | reverse complement strand
CAGCAGATCAGGGGAACTGACCCTAACTGCAAACTAATTACCAGCTGAAAAAGAAAAACTAGAAATCAGACCTGAAAGGACATTGGACCTAAACGAAATGTCACAGAGTGTGCTTCATTGATTCTATTAGTTTAATGACTTAATTCTATTCCTACTCCATTGTTCCCTTTTTTCTCTTTTCCTTTTCCTTTTCTTCTCTTTTATTCTGTCTGTAAACCATGTCTTTGTATAGAGGAACAGCACACTAATAAGGTGGTTGGATAGCTGGTATGTTAGCATCACTATATGTTTTATTTTTGTTTGTATGAGAGTTGGTTCGACTGTAGCTGTGGTCTATTGTTTTTATCTGTTTCAGTATAGGCCTCTCTCTCTATTTGTTGGCACACTCGTTTGTTTCCCCCTTTACTCCTCTATCTCTCCACTCCCCTCTTCAACCCACTATCTGCTCCATTCTCTCCCCTCTGCTAACCACATTTTATTTCAGGGAGTAAACCTACAGCCCCACTGCCCTAGAAAGATTCCAGGGCAGTGGGAAGTGGGTTCCACATTATCCACACGCCTGTCAGCGAATACCAGGACCTGCAGACAGATTTTGAATCACAGCTCTCCCCTTAAGTACATCTCAAAACTGCAAAAAGGACCACCTCCAACCTACAGTGCAACTTCAGAATTGAACAAAGTAAGAGGACATACATAAAGAATAGGAGATTGAACAAACAGAAGTAAAGCCAATCCCTTTACCCCTGAATAACAGAATTAAAGAAGACG
>NW_006981304.1:0-1122 GCF_000164805.1 Carlito syrichta | reverse complement strand
CTTGCTAGCCAGAAGACTAGCTGTCAATCACTAGTTAAGTCAACTACCTAGATGCTTTCTAGCTTGGTAGCTTGGCTAGATAATGAGCTGGCTAGCCATCTTGCTAGCTTAACTCAGCAAGATAAGTCAGCTGGTTGGGCAGCTGACTAGATAGGCACCAAGCTGCTTGTCAGCTTGCTAGCCAGGGGAGTGGTTGGTTAAGTCAGCTAGTTAAGTCATTTGTCAACCAGCTGGCTAGCTAGTTAAGTAAACACATTAAGTCAGTTAGCTATCCCACTGTTTAGCTATTTAAAAAACTAGAAAAGACAGATAGGTAGCCATCTGACTAGCTAGTTATTTCAGGTAGTAAAGTCAGCCAGCTAGCTAGGAACCTAGCTATATAAGTCATCTTGTTATGTCAGCTAGCTAGCTAGTTATGTCAGTTAGTTAAGTCAGCTGGCTAGCTAGATAGCTACCTAGGTAGCTAGCTTATTAAGTCAGGTAGTTAAACCAGCTGGATTGCTTGGTAGGTATCTGGTTAAGTCAGCTAGTTAAGTCAGCTTGTTAGCTAGTTAAGTCAGTGAGTGAAGTCAGCTGGCTAGCCAGCTGCCTAGCTGGGTAGGTATCTAGTTAAGTCAGCTGGCTAGCCAGTTAACTAGCTAGATAAGTAGCCTAGTTAAGTAAGCTTACTAGCCAACTGGTTAGCTAAGGAGCTATGTGGTTAAGTCAGCTGGCAAGAGAGCTGGCTACATAGTTACCAAGCTAGTTAAGTCAGCTTGCTAGCCAGCTAGCTCGCTAGCCAGCTAAGCTAGTTAAGTCAGCTAGTAATCTCAGCTGGGCTCCCAGCTGACTAGATAGGTAGCTAGCTAGTTAATTCAGCTAAATAATTCACCTGGCCAGCCAGGTGGCTAGCTAGTTAAGTCAGCTGGTTAAGTCAGACAGCTTGCCAGCTGGCTAGCTGGTTATGTCATCTAGTTAAGTCAGCTGACCTGTCAGCTGGCTAGCTAGGTAGCTAGCTAGTTAAGTCCGTTAGCTAGCTAGGTAGTTATTTAAGTCAGCTGGCTGGCTAGTTAGGTAGCTAGCTAGCTAAATTAGCTGCTAGGTAGTTATTTAAATCAACTGGCTAGCTAGTTAATTAGTTAG
>NW_006981303.1:0-771 GCF_000164805.1 Carlito syrichta | reverse complement strand
GCACATTCTTATACATGTGTATGATTGAACATATACGTATATATCTGTTGGGTATATATCCAAGAGTAAAATTGCTGAGTTTCAGGCATACACATTTTCAACTCTGATAGATATTCTCAAAGTGTTTCCAAAGTGGGTGAACCAATCACCCTCAATATGAGAGCTTTAGTGACTTCTTGTCTCTCATCTTTTGATATTTCCTGCTCTTCTAATTTTAGCCAACTAGTTCAGTGGTTGCAAGATCTTAATAAGACAGATTTTTTTAAAATCCAGCGATTTCAGTAACTGTACTTGTTGTTTACACCTGCATGGTCAATACATTATGCAAACAATACCCTGTTCAACAGAATGCAAAGGGCTTTCACACACACTGCTCTTAAGAAACAAAGCCATAGTTAATTCATATCCAAGGACACAACTAATATGAGCAGTAAATAAAGTCTTGCCATGCAGGTCAGCAGATCAAGAAGGTTGTTGCTATGCTGAAAGTCCTCAAGGACACCAACTAGCACCTCCTTATCTGTTCTGCTTCTGCACCTAGGACAAGGCCTAGCATTGGATGGCTAGTTAATGCTTATGGAATGAATGAATGATAAGGCAGGCTGTTGAAGAGAACTGAATTATCTACAGAGATCTTTTAAAATTATTCTCATTGCTTTCACTTAATTTTTTTTCTATCTATTTCATTATGATAATTAAAGATGAAGATAAGGAAGTATCTAAGATGAAACTTTTGAATAATGATCTGGTTCCTGGAAAAAGAATTGAAGG
>NW_006981302.1:0-761 GCF_000164805.1 Carlito syrichta | reverse complement strand
TCCAAGCTCTGGCTGCACAAATATTAAGTTGTACTAGGGCATCTCTTGGTATAGCCATTGAGCATCCACAGATTCATAAAGCCCCAGTCCCATGAGCATTTCAGCAGTAATAATATCTGGGGTTTGTGCATCCTGTCTGTTTTGGGCAGCCATTTGTTTAACCTGATTCTCAAATTCCGCTTTCCACAACAAAAAATTCCTCCTGTTAAACAGCATTTAGCAAGCATTTGCCAATCATATGGGGTCATCCAACGGTTAGTTAACTGTTCCATAAGGGTGGAGGTATAGGGGGCCAAAGGTCCATACTGGGAACAAGCTTCCCTGAGCTCTTTTAAGAGTTTGTATGACAATGGTTCCCATACCGGAGGGGCATCTTCAAATTCATTATCAAAGAAAATTAGAAAACACAAAGAAAAATTCAAATCACCTTCCCCCTCAGCCTGCTTTTTAGCTCCTTTAATACCAACGTAAGGTGGCTTGGACGAGAGGGAGTGCCCAGGAGTGAAAGCGAACTTCCTTGGCACATAGTGAGGAGAAGGTTGGGTCAAGGATAAACTGATTAAATTATCAGGATGCTTTTGCTCATGATGCTGAACTGCCTAACTTTTAAAACTAGCCTCATCCGCTGGGGACGGAGTGCTGTTATCCAAAGGAGGAGTCATAGACACAGCTTTAGAGGAATTAGAGGTCAATATAGGAGCATCCTCTTTAGTAATTTTGGTAGGGAATTTAGAATACACATGTCGTGGATCCAAAGCTTC
>NW_006981301.1:0-2985 GCF_000164805.1 Carlito syrichta | reverse complement strand
CTCCATCCCAAGGGAGCTGGGCGTGGTGGCATGTACCTGTCATTCCATCTCCTCAGAAAGTCATGTAAAGCTTTGCCAGAACATGGCAGGCTGAGACTGTGGTGACCAGGACCAAGCCACCATCCTCCAGCCTGGGCAATGGAATGAGACTCTGACTCAAAGAAAAAAAGAAAAAAGGAAAAAAGATGCACGTTCATTTGTGAATGGAGCTGGGATCATGGTGAACAGACAGAGATCATTTGGGAAGGAGGCCCCAGCTTTGGGCCTAGAGGACCCAAATGATGGTTGTCAGCAGACAATTGGGCTGTGGCTTTGGGAAGCCGAGGTGGGTGAACGCTGGATTCCGGGAGTTGGAGACCAGACTGGGCCACGTAGTGAGACCTCGTCACTCCATGGAATGCAAACACTGGAATCACACGTGGTGGCACTCGCAGTCCTAGCTTCACAGAATGTGGTGGACACCATCCCGGGCCGATCCTTTGCCAACAGAATGTGCGAGTCCAGGATGGGCACCATGGCTCACAACCATCAGCCCTGCACCCTGGGAGGCAGAGAAGAGAGGTGGCCTGAGCCCAGGGATCGGAGACCAGCCCGGGCGATGTGGCCGGGCCTTGCCTTGGTGAGAGGTCCCCAAAACTGAGTCAGGCATGATGGCTTACAGAGTTCAGGCTCCTCGGGAGCCGAGGTTGGAGGACTGCCTCAGCCCCACAGGTTGAGGCCCCAGGAGCCACGATCATGCTGCCATGCCCAAGCCCAGCCTTGACAGAGACTCTGGCAACACAAAAGACGTCTCCCATGTGCATCATGACAGACATCCATGGCTCCCGAGGGAAAGGTCTGTGTGGGAAGGGGACGATGGAGTGATCAGGAGAGAAAAGGGCCCTTTCCATGCCTGAATGTGGAAGACAGGGCGACCAGAACCTGGGCTGGCCACAACTTTGCCAGACCGCCTTCATTGCTCTGTGCCTGATGATTGCCCTATCCCGGAGCCATCTGTTCCTTGAGCTCAGACACGTCTTTCCTGTGCAACACAAATGTGGAGGGTGGAAGCAGGCCTTCTGGGGCACTTAGCCAAAGGCTTGGGACTGACATGCCCAACTGACCCCTTTGAAACCTCCCATGAATGACAGGCCAGAAAATGCCTTTTCCTCTCCCATCCCTAAGGGTGACACCTCGCATTGGGTGTCTGGTGGTGGTGGTGGTGGTGGTGGTGATTATTATTTGGATTTGGAATCCCACTCTATTGCCCATGCCGGAGCACAGGGGCATGGTCATGGCCACTATGGACTCCACATACCAGGCTCAGTGATCCTTCTGCCTCAGCCCCTAGAGAGGCTGGAATGACAGGCCTGCCCCACCATGCCCAGTTATTCTTTAGATTTATGCTTGATGGCCGAGACGAGGCCTCACCCTGTGTCCAGGGCTGGTGTCAAACCTGCAGGATCAGACAGTCCACTCTCCTGGGCCACTGAAGGGACAGGATGCCAGGATGAGCCCCTGAGCACGGCCTGTGGTTGTGGTGGTGGTGGTGGGTGGTATTATTATTCTAAGTCGGAGTTCTGCTCTGTCACCTAGGCTGGAGCTCAGGAACTGACTCTTGGCCACCATGGCCTCTACTGACTGGACTCTAAGGATACTCCCACCATGTCCTACCGAGTGGCTGGAATGAAATGCCTGAGCCACTAAGCTTGGTTCAATTTTTTTTGGCTTTTTGTAGAGATGAAGTCTTGCCAAGGTGCCTGGCCTGATCTCAAACCCTGCGGCTCAGACCATCCTCTGGATTTGGCCTACAAGAGTGCCAGGATGACAGGTGTGAGCCCCCGCTCCCAACACCCACACCCCTCATGAGGCCCCACCAAATGGCCTGCTCCCTTCCAGCGACCCAGGACCCTGGAGAGGGTGGCCAGATTCGCCTGCTTAGTTCTCACCAGGAGGAGTGCCTGGTGCATGGACTTGTCTTTTCCTGGTGGCCCACCCCTCATCCCATCTTATTCCCCAGGGTGGACCCAATTGCTTCCCCCAGGGGCTGCCTTGGGAAAAGGGAGGACTTGACTCTCAAACCTCTGGTGGGGTGAGGATGGACAGGCAACTCAAGCCTGACTCCTCAGCACATGGGGAGGCCAAAACATGAAGATGGATGGAACCCGGGACCTCGAGACAAGACTGGGCACCATAGCAAGTGTGCGCCTCAACCACAAGCAAAACCCAGAAATACTTGGGTGAGGGAAGTCCTCAGCAGGAGGATTGCCTCCAGCCCAGAGTTCAACACGAGGTAGGAACACCAGGATGTCTACCAAGTGGAAAGCTATTATTGCAGCAATTTGGGAGGCACAGACTGAAAGGATGGCCCGAGTTGGGCAGTTTGAGGTCTGCCTGGGAAACTGAGTGAGTAGAGAAAAGAAAGAAAAAAAGACAAAAAGAAATGAAAGAAGGAAGGCAGGAAGGAATAAGAAAGGAAAGAAAGAAGGAAAGAAAGAAGGAAAGAAAAAAGAAAAAAGAAAGAAAGAAAGAAAGAAAGAAAGAAAGAAAGAAAGAAAGAAAGAAAGAAAGAAAGAAAGAAAGAAATCCATTCTCCAGTAAACCTGCCCTCAGGCATTCCACTCTGTCCCCCTCATGTGCGGGTACCCCAAGCTTGGCAAATACTGCCCCAACGCCACCAATGGCTGACCCTTTGGAGCAGGAGTTCCCAAGGCTTCCAGGCCGGGATCCTGTCATCTCCTCTATGAGGAGAGAAATGTGCACCAGGCAGGTCAACCCACCCACTTGGCAACGAGGACCTTCCACCAAGAAAAGCCAGGGAAATTTCCCTCACCCGGAGACATTTTTTTTGCAACCACTTCCATTTTTTCTTGACTCTAAAGCCATTTGCCCTCTGAACTAACCATGCACAGTAGAGAATCTGTGTAGAGTTCTGAAGTTTTGAGACAACGTCTGAGTCTGTGGCCCAGACCGGGGCCCGCGAAAACTACCATAGTTCACCACCAG
>NW_006981300.1:0-765 GCF_000164805.1 Carlito syrichta | reverse complement strand
CCTGATTCTTGTTTAGCCCAGAGCAGAATGGTCTGTTGACTTAAGGACTGAGGACTGTGTAACCCCGATTCTTTTTCTTCCTATGGCAAGGGGCTGTGTATTTTCCTGTATATTAGCGCTCTAATTAGATATATCCTGCTTCGAAACTCTGATTCTTTTTATAAATTTCCAAGGTGCTCTGTAGAATTTTTGGGATTGAGGACTCATGGAACCCAGATTCCTTATTCGTTCTTAGCAAAAGTTCATGAAGTTACCTGTAAATAAGGACTCTGTTTTCCAGATTCATGCTTGAAAACACCATGATTCGTGTTTAACCCATAGCAAGTTGACCTTAAGCATTTTTGGGATTGATGACCCGAGTAACGCAGATTCCTCATTCTTACTTAGCTATGGCAATGAAGTTTCCTTTATGTGAAGACTCTCATTACCCTGATTCCTACTTCAAAAACCTCATTCGTGGTTATGTCTTAGGAAGATGGCCTGTAGTTTTTGGGATTGAGGACTCATATAAGGAAGATTCCTTATACTTCCTTAGCAATATGACGTGTACTTTCCTGTATATGACGACCTTCATTACGCAGCTTCCTTCTTCACTCTGGGGGATACTGAGACATTTCCTGGTGACCGAAAATTCCAGTTTTTTGTATATCAAGATAAAGACGTCCATAATGTTCTTTGAGAACTGGAATCCAAGATTCCTGGTTCTCCTTCACACAACCTCCCCAAAATGTGGAATATTCCAAACCCAAAACCGAATCCTACCTG
>NW_006981299.1:0-8497 GCF_000164805.1 Carlito syrichta | reverse complement strand
CAACATACAAAATTATTGTAATTTATCCTTTAGAAAAATTATTGGGAAAATATGTATGTAATAGGCACAGAACTTCTTTAGGAATTTGTAGGTGGATCAAGAAAGTTGACTATGTTATTAATGGTAACACTGTAAGACTGTACAATGCATTAAAATTTTCAGAATTTTATCAGAATTTGCAGAATATCAGATCTCATTTGGTTTTATCAAAGTGTTGGGGTGTAGATGATACATTTCTTATAGTGCTTAGGAGAAATATGACATTTAGAAAGTTTATACAATTTGGTAAATCTCACAAAGAGGGTCAAGGAAACATTTAAACTTCAGATCCCGGGACTCCAGCCCACATAGCAGAGATTATGGTACTTGATGCATGATGAACAGCTGTACTATTTGCGCTGTGCCTCTGTTTTCTCATTGATGAAATGGGGATTATAACAGTACCTACTTCAAAGCTTGGTGCATTAGTCTGCTAAAGCAGCTATAACTACATACTTGTGAATGGATAGCATAAACAACAAAAAATTTACTTCTCATAATTCTGGAAGCTGGGAATTCCAGAATTAAGGTGAAAGATCTTGGTAATTTGATTTCCATTGGTGGTTCACTTTCTGACCTTTGGTAAGCCACCTTTTCACCTCTTCTTATCAAGTCACTAACCCCATTACAAAGGCTCCATCCCCATGACCTCATACAACCCTAATTTTCTCCTAAAATCCCTATCTCCAAACACCATCATTTTGGAGGGTAGTGCTTCAACATATGAATTTTAGGAGGATACCATCCACTTCATACTTGTCATGAAAATTAAGTACATGATCACATGTAAATATTTAGAGTCATGACTTGGGCTTAATACATAGGTTTAAACATGTTAGGTATTATTTTTACAATTTTCCTTAGTTTCGTTTTCCAGAATTATCTTAGTTGCACAAAGTGAGGTAAAATAGAAATGATCTGAATGTTTCTAACAAACCAGACAGTATCAGTGTTAAAGAAACTCTTTGGTAATAGGTCGAATATCTTGGGAGGCATCAAATTCTACAGATTCATTGGAGATTCACTGTTCCAAGAACCAAACTGTATACTGGCAACTCATATCTACAGTAGTAACCCATAGCATCTAAATGCAGTTAGCAAACTGCTTCTTCCCTGAGATATTCCTACTCAATCTTAGTCCAGTAGCATCCTTTTGGTTATCAACAGAAGTCTGAATCTGCCTTAACTGGTGTCCTTTGTTTTATTAGCCCTAACCATTCCTCCTTAAAGATTCTCATGTGGTAAACTCAGGTCAATAATTTCATGCAACATAATCTAAAAGCTGATATCACCTTTCTTATTAAACAAAAAGGAAAATATATTTGAAAGTATTTGCTGTGAACCAAATATTAGGTACTCAATCTATAAGGATGGACCTGAAGAGTTTCGATTCTTATAAAATTTATGTTGAATAAATGGAATCAGGCATGGAAACAAGTATGTTCGATGCAGTTGTATAAGTGTTGCAAGAAGAATGTAGTCACATGCTATTGATGACTACTGAAGTGATCAACAAGCAGGGAGAACAAGGTAATTGTTGACAGTGCAGGGTAAGAGTCAGAAACCAGAGATCCTGGGTGAGTCTAGCCATAGACAAGATGCAATTTGAAATAATTCACTGGCATAAGCTTTTACTATTCAAGATATGGCATCGTTTTTCCATGACTACTAACTCATAATAACACTCTCACAGTTTGTTACTGTGCTTTGTTGACACTCAACATACATGCATGTCTTACCTAGAGTGGGCAAAAGACTGGTAATGATAATTCACTCTCTAGTCATGAATTTACTATTTGCAATTGTAGAGTATAAATGTGGAGCAACGCATATTTCAACAACATTACCTCTTGGACTCTGTAAGCCATAATCATTGTATCTCTGCTGCATAATCTTTTGTAATGTTGACAGCACCACTGTCTTCCACACACAAAGCCTGGGAGAAGTTCCAAGCAAGAGGAGGAATCCCATTCATACAAATTTCTTCTACACTTTTTCTGCTAGGATTTGACATGAGCTGAATGGGCATAATTTCACCACATTGATTAGACATGAGAAAATACAGAGGTCTGAAAAGTACAAGAAACCTTGTACAAGAAGTCTTGAAATCTCTCATACAAGTGTGGTTCTCTCATAAGGCTTTTTGACATGTGATGTGTAGCCTCTCAAGAAGTTTGAGTGACTGTCCTGGGCACAGTTTGCAGGACACTTGACACTACTCACATTACCTGTGGGTACTGTAAAATACTGTGGTCAGAACACAAATAGGTGAGAACTGACACACCAGTCCAGCCATAGGTCTCAATCCAAGGGTTAGGAGAGAGGTATCACAGTCAGAATCCTAAACTCACAGTATGTCAGATGTGGTCATAACCCCAAATATGCATGTCAGAACCATTGTGGAAGTCTAACCTCATTGATCCCATGAAAGCAGTACAGTACCAGCTCAATAGGCCTCCTTTCTACATCCTGGTCTGTCCTCAGGGCTTTATGAAGACCCTCATATATGTACATTATCTTTCACAATTAAGAAATATGGTCACAGGAATTTATTCCATTTTTAGTAGCAAAAAAGCTAATTTTCTATTTTATTATAAATTGACAACGTATAATTGTATATACTTATGAGGATATAAAGTGATATTGTTTATAAATTCAATGTGAAATAATTAAATCAAACCAATGAATATATCCATTACCTCAAATACTTATTTTTTTGCAATGAGAACATTTAAAATTTATTTGACTTTTTGGCTAAGATTGAGTGTAGTATCTGTTCTTATTAAAGTCAAATATTTTTAAAGAATATAAGAAACTAGATGAAAATACCATTATTAACTATCTTTAGAACATAAATTCTTTCCAAAAGAAATTTCAAGAGCTCACAAATAATGTAACATCAAATCTAGAAAAATGGGATGGCTTAGTAACTTTCTTGTTCATGAAAAGCCTCACAGAAACAAAACTGGAAGGTGTCAATAGAGCCAAATGTCGAGAAGGAGGGTGCCAGGTCAGCCTGCAGGAAGGCCTCAGGCTGCCTCAGCAGCTGTTGTCCATGAGCTTTCTCTGGACTAGCTCCATGTCCACATAGCATGGCTTTGCTTTCTCATTTTCTGTTCCCAGCTCTGATTTCTGACCAGTCTGCAGAACTGGACCCTGACACTGGCTCCACACTGACAACTCCTGCTGTGTTAACTCAGCCTGGATCGCCCCCACGCTGCTTTTACTAGCACTAAGTTTTGGCAACCTACTCACTGCCTCCTCAGAATCTGACCTCAACTCCACCCTTTTTATTTCCACTTCATTTCTCCTTTATTTCCACTTCATTTCTCCTTCTCAATTCTGACAGCTTGCAGTGACCTTCTCTAGTTACAAAGACAAAAATGCCTTATGTTTCATTTGCAAAATTCTCAAGTAGAATACATCATACTTCTAGTCTTGTTCTCTAAAGGCTATTTTATTAGTCAAATTACTGCTTTCCTATTACATCAGGACAAGTCTGTGAGACCTTGAATAAGTCTCAATTCCTCTTGGAGCCTACCCTTGATAGTTCCTTGGTTTCCTCCAGTATAAACTCAAGCATATCAGACTACTTAAGTAACCTTTTAAGATTACCTCCATTTAGAATAAAACTGCTCTTATATTCCTAAACTCAGTAAAATGGCCCAAGCAGGCACTTAAATCCCAGGAGTCATCTAGAAATCCTCTCTCACTCATGCTCATAATCCAAATGAACAAAGTACTGCCTCTTGCCTTATCACTTCATCTCTTATTCCTAGCTTTACTTGAACTTTCTCTGTGAGGATGCCTTTAAGTCTCCCACACCTTCCAGTTCCTTCAGGGTTAAGCACTTCCACTTCGGGGCTCTCTTAGTGTCTCCTGGCCTTTCCTTGAGTGTGAATTAACTTGAGTGCCTCCATGAGGACAGAGGACTGGCCTTATTCTCCAGAAAGATGTCCTGACACCAAGTGAACAATGAATGAAATTAATGAATTTAATGAAATTACATTTCATTAAATTACATATCACTAGATTAATTAGATGTAATTTAATAAAATTCAAGAAAGAAAGGAAACTTATAAAGCTTTTCAGATGCAAATATAAAAAGGGACCAAATTCGTGTTTCTTGTTGTCTGTTTTTTAAATCTTAAAAAACAAAACACTGAGCAAAAGGTAGATTAGAGCAGGAGGTAAATTAGAAATGAAAGAAGAATATTATAGGTAAAAATTATGATCCCAAGCCTGAGAATGAGCTAAACATGTGACATAGGTAATCTCATTTAATCTTTATAAAAACTGTCCACAGGAAGGAATATTATCTCCATTTTACAGTTGGAGAAAGGAGTCTCAGAAAGTGTCACTAATTTGTCCAATGTCACAAAGCTAATAAGTGGAGGGGTCAGAATTTTAACCAAGATGATGTGACTCCAAGAGTCCACTGCTCTTTCCCCAGAGCTTGTTACTGTCATGACCTCTACTTGAGAGCAGTGGCTCAGGTGAACAGAGCTCACTAAAATTAGTCAACTTAATATGTTATTAAAATCCTAGAGTTTAAGAAACAAAGTATTTGGAAAATAAGTGGGACACTCCAAATATTGCAGCTATGCTATTCACCTACAGATTCTACTCTTATACTAACATTAGCTATAGGTATCAGTACCTTTAAAATGTAATATTCTAAAACCTAATCTGTGCTAAGATTATCTGCCCATATCTTTGGCATGCTGCACTTTGGGATTCCCTCTCTTACCTACTTTAAGCTCTCCAGAGATTGCAATACAACAGTATGGGTGTCAATGCATTACATCTAATTTTATTGTAAAAGAAAACTGTTCTACCATAGGATTACCAATAAATGAAATAGTGACTGATACAAAGAGAATAAAAAAGAAGCAGATGGAGCTTTGAAGAAAAAAAGTACAACTGAAATGAGATTGAAATTATTTTAAAATGGCAAGTAACCAATGTTGTGTGTTTAAACAAAAATATTTTTTTAAAAAGGATGAGAAATGTATAAAAACAAAAATAAAATGAAGAAAATAATGCTTTCAATATTTTCATTTTATCTTTGGAAAGCTTGGGTGATTTAAATGTGAAAGGACTATAATAGGGAAGATATAAATAAGAAGCATTAGCCAAAGAGAATCAAAGGACATTTCATATTTTATTCTAACTTCTTGGAATGGTCTTCCTATTTCCTCGCAATAAACTTCTTTTTGACATTTCATCCTAGTTCCACCCTGTGATCCTTTAAGAAAGTCAGTATAACCAAAACCCACAAAGATCAACAGGCCTTGAATTTTCCACATAGACCCGTATATACTTAGGGTGATCAGGTTTAGTGTACTTGCACTATACAGAACAACATAGGCATTGAAGCAATCATATAAAAAAACAAAATCTTCATAATCATAAAAAACTGATATAATATCCAAAATATAGCTATATGCATATTCTTTGCAAATATGTAATTATTTCCATATGTTTTTTATCTATAGGGATATATAAATATAGATGACTTCTATGAGGATATTGGTGATATCTGACTCCCTTTGTAATTCAGGCAGGCCACCATCACATAGGGATTAAAAAGCAATTGATATTTATCCTATTTTCGGCTCTAGGTCTAAAGATTACACCATCATTTGGTTGCTCTCCTCCAGAATGTTAATCATTCTAACAAAAATTACCAAAATTACTTACTGTCAGCTAAATGCTACATTTTAGACGTTCTGATTTCCTATGATGACAACAAGCTGGTCATACTCACCGTTCATAAAAGTCTTCACAGCCTAGAATTAAATACTAGAGTCATGAGTTAATTTTGCAAGTAAGACCCATGTTTCAGAGAATTGTAGATATCAACTAGTTTAAAGTGGCTGAGAGCCTTGTCAAGCCTCTTATACTTTCCATTGTGACAGACAGGTCATATGACCTTGAACACTACCCAATGCCTTTAGCTTTATATAGTTTTCATTGAAGATGTTTATTTAATAATTATTGATAGTAGACTTCTCTTAAAAGTTGCTATGCATACTTCTCTAACTATACTGTGAGGACGAAGAACAAACTCCCCCTTTGCCCTCTGAAGATTCACAGCAAATCAACTGACAAAAGGCAGATTAATAGGAGAAGAAACATACAAATGTATTAATGTGCACAGAGAAGAATCATGGAGTGATTACCCAAATATCCCAATGGAGACAAGATATGCATATAGCTTTTTTTCACAGAGGAGGGGAGAGATGGAAAATATAGGTAAATCCAACAAGGGGCAATGAATGATTACCAAGGAGAATAAATGGTCCTTTGGGGAAATTTTTCAAATGCAGTTATGTTCTTCAGTCATCTTTTCTGCAAGAGATAATGATATAACAAGAAGGACAAGAAAAAACAATTTTTTCCCTTGGTTAGCTCAATATTTTTGTAGATAGGGAAAAAAGTCTCTTCCAGCATCTGCTAATCTCTAGGGCCCTTTAATTTTAAAATGTTATCATATCAGGGAATCACAGGGTGAAGCTCCCTGGGCTCCTTCAGTATATTTTATAGGAAAAAAATCTTTTAACGTTTAACCTAGAATTTGGAAGTTCTCTAATTCTGCTCTCTTGATATCACAGCTATTAACATCCTAGTATCTAATCTCCAAGATTCGTAAATATGAATTTTAATAAAAATGACATCATCCTATACTTAATGTTATGTTGGAGTTTTCCTCCATTTATTCCTTGAAAATAATTAGAGTACTTATATTTTATCAAAGATGTATTATGTGCTAAGTATTATCTTGAGTATATTTACAGAGATTTTCATATTTAAGCCTCATTGTCAGCAAACAAGCAAATATTATTATTATTCTAAATTTACAGATGAGAAAACTGATGAAGAAAGAGAAGAGGAATAATTTCTCCAAGGTCAGAGAACTAGTATTAAGTATTGGACATGAGGTTAGAATCCAGGCAGCTAAATGGAAAGTGTATAATTTTAACGTTTGCTCTTCTCTTTGACATCCATACCAGTACACATAACTCTATGTGGTCTTCTTTTTTTAACAACTTTGTTAATTATATGAATAAAGAGTAATTTACCTAATCTCTTATTTATGGATATTTGTGTCATTCTCAATTTTTTGTTATTATAAACAATGCTGCAATTAATGTCCTTGTACACAAACCTTTGTACATTTAACAATCTAGCATTTTTCTCTCTTTTGAAATAATTTTAGACTTACAAAAGAAGTTGTACAAATGGTACAAAGAGTTCCTGTATACCCTTCACCCAGCCTTCTCCTAATGTTAACATCTTACATAATCACTGCTGCAATTATCAAAACCAGAACATTAACATTGGTACAGTATTATTAACTAAACTACAGACCTTATTCAAATTTCAAGTTTCTCCTTTACTGCTATTTTCCTATTCGAGGATCCTCTCCATAATCCACACTGGATTAAATTTTTGTGTCATATTGATCTCCTACAATTGGTGATAATTCTTCACTGTTCTCGTCTTTTATGACCTTGACACTCAGAAGGATAGGCAAATTATTCCATAGAATATCCAGCAATTTGGTCTTAACTGTTTTCTCATTTTTACAATGAAGTTAGGCATTTTGGAGAAAAACCATGCTGTGTTCTTCTTAGTGCTTCAGACGTTTCATGATGTCAAGTTTTCTTGTCACTGGTGATATTAACCTTGTCAAGACATTATCTCCTGGTTGTCTACACTGTAAAGTTGCTATTTTTCTCCTCATAATAAATATCTAGTAAGAGATACTTTGCGACTATGCAGATATCCTGTTTCTCTTCTAACTTTCCTTCACTATTTTTAGCAACCATCAATGGATCTATATACAACAATAATCACTGTAATATTTTAATGGTGGTTTTCTATTTCCCTCTTTCCTTTTATATTTATTAAAATTCTTCTGTAATAAAAAACAGTCCCTTCTCCAAAATAGTCTTATTTATCCATGATATTCATTTTATTGCATGAATATAACCTAATACAATCATTTTCTTGCTCAAATTGTTCTAGTTGTGACCACTGGGAGCTACTCCAGGAGTTGGCCAGGTTGGCCTTCTCACATGTCCCCCTCCTTTATTGAGTGCTTCCTTACTTTGTGGCACCACAAGATGTTCTAAGCTCATCTTGTGTTTACCCTGCCCCAGGAAGACAACCAATCACTTCTCCAAGGAGCTCTGCTTCCTTTTACTGCTAAACAGTATTTAGAGACCAAAGACTGGATGCCAGGCTGGTCATTACTATTGAGGTGCCATTGTTTCTAGACCGTCTCAGTAGCCAGAGATAGGAAATACATGTGTGTATCACTGGCTCAGGCACACACAACCACCTATATTTCTCCACCAATTTATGCATTAAAAATTATGAGTTTACACAGTTAAGACAAGCTGTGGTTCAATAAGTGTTCCTTATTCATAATTTCTTCCTCCCCCCACAG
>NW_006981298.1:0-4402 GCF_000164805.1 Carlito syrichta | reverse complement strand
AAAACAAAGAGTCATGGCCCCTCATTAGTTCCAGAATTGAGCCAGCTTGCAAGTATAGAATATCTTAAATGAAGGGTAGGCTGAGTCACATATAGAAAAAAACTCCCAACTCTGCAAAATGTATACTGTTAATTTTTCTCCCTGCCTTCCTTAAAAATATCTATGGTTGTATACAAGGGTGACTGTGGATAGGAGAAAAGGAAGTGTGGAAGCATTCTGGGGATTACTGAAAACTGGTTCTGACACTAATTCCAAGAGTCCCAAAACTGTACTATACTTCAACAGTCACAATAATCACGTATGGAGTTTAAGTGGTCAGTAATACAGTTTGAGCTCACATCCATTTAAATATGAGTTCAATGTGTTCTTGAATATATCCTGTGATTATTTGTCCAGTTCCAGAACGCATACTTGCAATAGACATACTGTACTGAATGGAGTGATTAATTCTGATTTTCAAGAGGAAAATAGACTAATACTGCACTATGGAGGTAAAGAAGAGGATATCTGCAATGCAGGTGATTGCCTAAAGCATCTTAATATTATTCTTGTCTTTGATTAAAGTCACTGAAAGAGCCAGACTCGGTGGCTCAGCCTGTAATCCCGTGCCTTTGGGAGGCTGAGGTGAATGGATTGCCTGAGCCCGCAGCAGCGAGACCTCATCTCTACAATAAATCAAAATTTAGCCGGGTGTGGTAGCGCGCACCTGTAGTTCCAGCTACTCGGAAGGCTGAGGCGGAAGGATCGCCGGAGCCCAGCAGGTCGAGGCTGCGGTGGCCGGGAGCAGCCACTGCACTCCAGTCTGGGCGACAGAGTGAGACTCCAACTCAAAAAAAACTTAAAAAAATAAAGTCACTGAAAGACTACCACTCAATTCAAGCAAGACTATTAGTGGCCAAGTTTCATTCTGGAATGAAACTTGAAACCATTCCACCAGGTAAAATGCCATGACCACTTAATTACTTCCAGAAGGCAAAGGGAATAGTGAATGAGTAGAAGAAAGTTGTTTTAAATATCAGCTATAGTCATTTGACTAGTTCCAGAAATGAGTACCCCCTCTAATAATTTTTCTGTTAATCTGTTATGAATATGTTTATGTGTATGTGTACAATTTTCCCTCTCCCATCCTCCCAATATCACATTACATAAAACGTATTAACTTTATGCCCTAACATTTGAAAGTCATTAAATTTACATCATAGTATTTAAGTTAAAGTATACCAAAGTGAGACATGAACTTTGCCCAAGGACTTTGCATACTCCTGTCAAGAAGGGCTAACCACATTTTTGGTTTTACACAGTGTAGTTGGGTCAAACTTCATAGAGGTATGACTTTCCTATTATCTTTATTTGGAGATTTAGTATTTTTTAAATAAAATGTCATAGGTGCTAAGTTGAAAGTGATTGAACTATAAACGTTAACTTTATATGTCAACTTAGCTAGGATACGGTACCTATTTTGGGTCAACATCAGTCTAGATATTCCTGTGAAGTATTGTTTCAATGTGATTAGCATTTAAATAAAGAATAAAACAGAAAACCTTTCATAATATGTACAGGCATCATCCAATTAGTTGAAAACCTTAAAGAACAAAGAACAAAATTACTTTTTTTTCAAAGATGTGAGGTACAATTCAGGATTAGGTACACAAGTAGTCATTTTACGGGTAACATTTGGACCTCGCTTCAGTCCCCACTTCACCTAGTTTGAGATCAGGTACCCTCATTATGTTATGTGCCTCACCTCACTCTTCCCCAGGCAGTTTCTGACTACTGCCAATTCCATTCTTACAGTATTATGGTAAATGCTTAGGGTCCGCTTATGAGTGAGAACATGTGGTACTCAGTTATTTATTTTTGTGATAGATCACTGAGTATTATAGACTCCAAACCCATCCCAGTTGCCATGAAGTCCATAATTTTATCCTTTATGGTTGCAGATATTTCATCGTGTATATATAACTCTCCCCACTTTTTAAATCCAGTCCATTTTCAATGGGCAGTATGGTTGATTCCTGGGTTTTGCCATCTTTGAATAGTGTTGAAATAAACATGTGTGTGCAAGTATCCTTTCTATTGAGTGATTTAAGTTCCAGTAAATGGTGCTGGGAAAACTGGTTGATCACATGCAGAAGAATGAAACAGGACCCATACCTATCACCCTACACAAAAATCAACCCCAAGTTGATCAAAGGCCTAAATGTGAAACTTAAGAATGTTAGGAATGCCAAGAATCTTAGAAAACCCAGGGAAGCCCATTGCTTTGTTAAACTCCGATGTGTCCACATGGCTCTTTGAGCTATGGCTGCCATGTTTCCTAGCTTTGGCCCCTTCCTTACCTTGGGGAGGTGAACCTCCTCTCTCCCTCTCTATCTCTCTTCAGTTTACTTTCTAATTAAACTATATTTTCCAATCTAAAGGAAATAAAAGAAAACCCAGGGAACATCCTTTTGGAAATGGTAATAGGCAGCCAATTCCTGAGCATAACACCAAATGACACTCCATAAGAAGTAAGGTAGACAAGTGGAACCTCATCAAACTGGACAGTTTCTGCAAAGCAAAATAAATCATGAAGAAAATGAGTAGAGAGTTCACAGAATCAGAAAAAAATATTTTCCAAATGCATATCTGACAATGGACTCACATCTAAGATATACAAAGAACTCCAAAGTGTCAAAAGGAAAAAAAAAATTGGATAAAAGACATGAATAGATACTTCTCAAAAGACGATGTATGAGCAACCAGTGGAAACATAAACATCAGATCAGCCTCACTAATCATTAGAGAAATACAATTCAAAACCACATTGAGATAACACAACTCCAGTAAGAATGGTCATCATTAATAAAACAAAAACCAACAAAAGCTGGTGAGAATTTCTGCATTGTTTTGATTTTTGTATTGACCCAGGAGGCATTCATTATCATGCTGTTTTGTGTCCATGTCTTTGTGGTTTTTGAGCGAATTTTTCTGGTGGTAATATTTATATTTATGCCACTGTGATCTGAGAAGTTTCATCACAGTATTCCAATCTTGTGAAATTTGTTTGTGCTTGATTTATAACCGAGGATGTGGTTGATCTTGGAGTATGTTCCATGTGGTGATGAGTAGAATGTATATTCTGTGGATGTTGGTTGCAGTATTCTTTAGGTATTTATTAAGTCCATTTTGTCAAGTGTCAAGTTGAGGTTCTGGATCTCTTTATTGATTTATTGCCTCGATGATCTACAGTTCTTAGTAGGGTATTTAAGTCCCATGCTATGATAATGTTAATCGTTTTTTAGTAGCTACTTTATAAAAGGTGGTGCTCCTATATTTGGACAAATATGTTCAGAATGGATATTTCTTGTTGATGAATCAAATATTTTATTATTATATAGTGTCCTTCCACATCTTTTAAAAAATTTTTTGATTGACTAAATATTGCTTTGTCTGATATTAAGATTGTGGCTCCTGCCGGGCTCGGTGGCTCAGCCTGTAATCCCGCGCCTTTGGGAGGCTGAGGTGAGTGGATTGCCTGAGCCCGCGGGTTCGAGACCCGCCTGGGCAGCGAGACCTCATCTCTACAATAAATAAAAAAAATTAGCCGGGCATGGTAGCACATGCCTGTAATTCCGGCTACTTGGAAGGCTGAGGCGGAAGGATTGCCGGAGCCCAGCAGGTCGAGGCTGCGGTGGCCGGGAGCGGCCACTGCACTCCAGTCTGGGCGACAGAGTGAGACTCCAACTCAAAAAAAAAAAACAAACAAAAAAAAAAACAAAGAAGATTGTGGCTCCTGTATTTTTTTGTGATCCATTCATTGAAAGCTTTCTTTCTATCCTCTAACTTTGAGCCTGTTGTCATCCTTTGTGGTGAGATGAGCTTCCTGGAGGCAATAGATAACTGGGTCATGTGTTTTTATCCAGTTTTCCAGTATGTCTTTTCAGTGGAGCATTTAGTCCACCTGGTTGAATATTGAAATGTTAGAGCTTGCTCCTGTCATAGTGCTCTTATAAGGTTGTTTTGTTTTCATTTATCTTTCATTTATCATTTATCTCTTATAAGGTTGTTTTGTTTTCATTTATCTTTCATTTATCTTTTGTTCATATGTGTGTGTGCTTTCATTTTTGTGACTGTACTGTATGTTCTGCTGCTTCTGTCTTTGTTTGTGATATTGTGAAGTATATGGTGTTTCCTTTGTTTATTTTTTCTTCTGTTCACAGTATTTTTTTAAGAATCTTCTGTAGAACTGGCTTGGAAGTAGCATATTCTCTTAGGGGTTAGATGTCTGGGAAGGATTTTAATTCTCCATCACTGATGAAGCTTATCTTGGCTGGGTAGGAAATGTTTGGTTGAAATTATTTTTATTTAATAACATTAAAGATTGGGGTCCAGTTCTTTCTGGCCTGTAGTATTTTGCAGA
>NW_006981297.1:0-361 GCF_000164805.1 Carlito syrichta | reverse complement strand
CAATCCATCAACAAGAAATATTCATCCTAAACATATATGCACCCAACTTAGGAGCACCAATGTTCATAAAGCAGCTTCTAGGCAGACTTTAAAAAAGTGATTGCCTCTAACACTATCATAACTGAGGACTTTAATACCCCACTCACAACCCTAAACCGATCATCAATGCAAAAACTCTGCAAGAAGTCCCAGAACCTCAGTGAGACTCTTGAGCAAATTGACTTAACTGATACCTACAGAACACTCCACCCAATGACCACAGAATATACATTCTACTCATCAAGATATAGAACATTCTCCAAAATGGATGACATCTTTGGCCTTCAATCAAATGTTATGACACAGTGGGTGAGAAGTCACA
>NW_006981296.1:4670-9149 GCF_000164805.1 Carlito syrichta | reverse complement strand
CGGTTTCCCAGGCTGCTCTCAAACTGTCCAACTTGGGCCATCCTCTCGGCCTGGACCTTCAAATCTGCTGCAATCAATGATTTCATTTGGTAAACATCCTGGTCTTCCTGCCTGGTCTTGAACTGTGGGCCAGAGGCACTCCTCCCAGTGAGGTCTGCCCTCACCCAAGGTTTTCTGGGTTTTGCTTGGGGTCGAGGTGGGGGTTTGCTATGGTGTCCAACCTGGCCTCAAGCTCCCGGGCTCCAGTCATCTTCCCGTTTTGACATATCTGAATGCCAAGAAGTCATGCGTGAGTCGCCCAGCCATCCTCGCCTCCCAAAAGTTTGAGAGTCACCCCCCTTTCCCCAAGGCAGGCCCTAGAGGAAGCGAGTGGGTTCACCATGGGGAACAAGAGGTGGGGAGGTGTGGGTGCCCCAGTGGAGACATGCCCCTGAGACAGGCACACCCCTGGGAAGGGCTCAGCAGGAGTCTCTAGCCACCCTATCAGTGGTCCCAGGTTGTCAGAAGGGAGTTGACCTCATGATGGGGGCCTGAGAGGAGTGTGGAGGCCGGCCATGGGGGCTCGCCCTTCTCATCCCAGTGCTCTACGAGGCTGAGGTGAGAGGATTGCATGAAGCCCTGGGTTCAAGACAACCCCAGCTCAGGGAAGAGACGGCTCTGAACTAGGGCACAAGTCAGTAACAGAGTGATCAAGGCAGTCCAGCAATGTCACTGCCATTCCAGGTTCCTGTCACCCTGTATGCCATCTTCGAGTGGGGATAGAGCCCCTTCCTCTCCCGATCACTCCATCATTTTTCACCCATGTATACCTTTACCTGGGGATCCATGGACGCCCATAATGATGCTCCTAGGAGGTGTCTTTTTTGTCGCCAGACTCTGTCGGTTGGACTGGGGCACAGCAGCATGATCGTGGTTCTTGGGGCCTCGACCTGCAGGGCTCAGGTGTTTTGAGAGCAAATCAGATCCTCAGCATTGTGGGTGAGTGCCTTGATTTACTCACATGTGAGTGGTCTGCACTGTCTAGTTAAAACAGCTCGACGTTAATGTCTGGGTTGAGGAGTGAGAGCTGATGACCAATGAAATGTCTTCAGTCTATTTGGTGGAGGTGGAAGTGGTTGTTGATTGGTGAGAGGTTTAAGCTTTGGCACCAACAACTTCTCTTCATCATCTGCATTCAACTCAGACTGATGGCCTTATTTATGTGTCATCTGCCTATACCTTGATGGGGGTGGGGGGCAGGACATGTCTAATTAGATGATCCTTTACCCAAATAGGTCAGAATAAGTCGTGGGGAAAAACACAAGTATATCCTCTACCACATGTTAAAAGGACATTGGTCCCTTTCCCTTGACCTGTAAGAAGATCTTTCCATTTTACCATTGGATTAGCTGTGTTCTCAGGACTCCAATGTTTTATCATAGCTGAATGTCCTTGACAGTCCAAATTGAGATGATTGATTACAAACATAGCATGATTTATGATATAATGGGGAGAACTATATCTTAATTCCCCTTCCTCAATTTAATTATATGATTATATAACGTTTGAAGGACTCCCTCGACTATAGCTTGATCTTGAGCATTATACGGAATTACTGTAGAATGAGAGATGCCAAACTGGGTACAAAACGACTGAAAAGCTGTTGATGCATAAGAGGAGCATTATCAGTTTTTAATTGCTTAGCAATACCCAGCTGGGAAAACCAAAAGAATAATTGTTGGACTACTACTTTATAGGCTTCCCCAGTTCTGGGCGAGGTTACAATTGCATGGGAAAATATATCCACTGTCACATGTTGAAATGACAATTTTCCAAAACTTTGGAAATGAGTAACATCCATTTGCCACAAAACATTAGGTTTTAATCTACGGAGGTTAACTCCGGAGGGGAGGGGGTTATTAGAAGTAGGACATGATGTACAATTTTTTATGATTTGTCCAGCCGTTTCTCTTGGAATGTGAAACTGGTGCCTTAAAGCTGCAGCGTTGTGGTGATGAATTTTATGGGATTGCTGAGCTTGAATGACTAAAGAATCTACAAGGAGAGGGCACATGACCAATTTTGTTAAGCCATCTCCTAATTGATTACGTTAATGTAGATGTCCACGGAGTCCTGAATGAAATCTAATATGACCTATGTAAAATGGTTGGTTTCTAACAATTATTAGTTGGAGTAATTGGATAAGTAAATCAAGAATGGTTGTCTTATTAACAAGAATGGTGGCTGTTTGAGGAAAGAGCCCTTTTATATGACAGGAATCAGCATAGAAAGACAATTTTCACCTCTTAAATCAAGACGGTCACAAAACACAATCCCTCACCCTCCACCCCCGTGCAACTTGCCAGAGGTCTTTTGGTGCCAAGGGGCAAATTTAAATTACCTGGATATTTTTCTTCATGACACCTAGATGCTTCTTACTTTAAGTTTTCCTTCTCTTCAGGGGATATAGGATAATCATCAACAGGGGCAGTGGCTAACATTGCCTGGGAAGGAACAGGGGTAACTAAGGGAGTTCTTTTGCCTATTTCCTCTATTACCTTAATGGGAATTTTATCAACATTTTGTTGTGGAAATGTGTCTATAGGGACTCATTCCAGACCATGGAGAGTGTAATACACTGTCAAAATTTCCCCAACCTTTGTCATGTTTTCTAAATTAATGATACCTTCTTCAGGGAACCAGTTTCACTATTCTTGCACAAAATGTAGAAAACGAGATAATTGTTTAGGAAACATATGCATCAAAATACTTATGAAAAATTTTCGTTCTTTAGATTCACTCAGGCCTATGGTTGTATCATGGCTCTAAAACTGCTTACACTTCCAAGCTCTGCCTGTCTCTACAGAAGGGTCTGCAGCACCATAGATAAATTTCTATCTCTTCCAATCAAAGTAAGTCTAAACTTTAGGTCCCTGTTCGGGCACCACTTTCCAGAGTCCAGCTCCAGCAGGTCAGGGTTACCTGAAGGAGGAACATCGTCTGTGTAGGTGAAAACTTGGACACTGACTCTGTTGTTATGTAATACAGATGCCGATTTATTTATCTTTCCACCTTCTTCTTATACTTTTAGTTGCATACAGTTTGGCCTTCAAACCCAGATGTATTTATTTTGTTTTGATCATTGTTGTAGCCACGATAGAATACTGTCTGTCTTCCCTCAAATTTTGTTACAATGTGTCCACTAATAGAATGTTTAAAACATGTAATTTGTTACAATGTGTTTTCTGTAATTCTTAACCATTACCATCTAAATTTTTGCTGCCTAATGTCTAACTTATTATGTCCTAATATTTTTCTCAAAATACCATTACAAAATCTTTCCTACTATTTCAACCTTTCTATATTAATCATCTACTCTAAAAAACAAAAATTTGTGTATACTGCAAATTATAGGGTCATCTATCTGTTTTCTTGCATAAATGGCCGCATCTAATATTAAAACATTTGTAATCATTACAACATTTTTCGTTATGCAAAAAATACCTATATAACAGTTCACAATTGGCAAAATGAAAACAACATCCCCAAAGCTCCTAATTAGCAACCATCTTAAAAAACTAAAACTAATAAGCCTATTATGATGCCAAACATGATGTTTATAATTTGCATCCATAGTCCACTGACAGGGATAACAAGAGCCATGATACAGATTCAACCCAAGCCTCCCAGGGATAGGAGAATGCAAACTGAAGTTTTTAACCAGTGTTGCTGGTTCAAGCACCAAACAGGTGGCGACAGAGAAACTCAAGTGAAGGGTCATATCTAGGCAAAAAATTTCCGTTTCACTAATTGCTTGTTTCTACTAATAGATTCTTTTATTGGTCTACTATTTTTTTTTTTTGCTCCTCACAACTCTCCAGATACTGAGGGTGAACATAAGATGAGTAGAAGAAGCAGGGTTGATAGCTTCCCACAGTTGCACTGCAACCTGGGATCTTCAGCCTTCCGGACCCTGTCAACATGAAGGTCTCTGAGGCTGGCTTCTGACACAGGGTATTGGGAGGGAGTGGGCCTTATCATGGTGCCCTGAGAGGGATTTGGAGGCCAGGTGCGGGGGCCGAGGCAGGAGGATAGTGGGATCCCAGCCGGAGGAGGTCATGGTGGCCAAGAATGGCTTCTGAGCTCTGGCCTGGGTGACAGAGCGGGATTCTGACTCATAATAATAATAGCAACCTCTACCACCAACACAAACACAGGCCAGGCTCAGGGGCTCAGCCTGGTATCCCGGCCCTTCTGAGGCCCAGGTGAGTGGATGGCTTGAGTCTGCAGGGACTACATCAATGCAGAACATGGACTTGGTGGCTCAGTCATGTGATTCTAGCCACTCAGGTGGCTGATGCAGGAGGATCAACAAAGCCCATCAGGTGGAGTCCGCAGAGGCCGTGAGCATGCCCCACACTCTGACCTGAGTGACAGAGCGGAGTTATGACTCCCAAATAATAATATTCATCACCACGGGTCTGTGGCCACTGCATCCTG
>NW_006981296.1:0-3872 GCF_000164805.1 Carlito syrichta | reverse complement strand
CCAGCTGCTGGTCTTAGTCTCCCAAAGCACTGGGATTAGGAGGTTGAGCCCCCAAGCCTGACCTCGATCCTTCATCAAAACGAACCAGAAGGCCAGGCATGGCAGCCCATGCCTGGAATCCCAGTGCTCTGGAAGGCCGAATCAGGAGGATGGCTATAGCCCAGGAGCTCAAGGCCAGCCTGGGACATACAGGGATAAACCGTTTCCACACACATCCAAACAGGGTGTCTGGGGTCTTGGTACCCATTGTCCCCGACACTCCAGAGGCTGATGCAAGATCCCTGGAGTCTGACTTCAAGACTGGCAATAAACGACAGTCTCATTTCCAGGACTCTGCCTGGGTCACAGAGCCACACCCTGTCTCCAAAATCATCAGAATCATACACAGATTCTCAACTGTGCATGGTGTGTTCAAAGGGCGACTGACTTTAGAGACAGAAATACAGGACTTGGGAGGAAGAAATATCACTGGGTGAGAGATGTGTCCCTGGCCTTTTTGTGGCAGAAGGTTCACTTTGCTGAGGAAGATGGCTGGCCTACCTGGGGCACAATTCTCACCTCAGAGAGGAGAGCTTGCAGGAACCTGGCTGAGGAGTTAGGGCGGCTGTCAGACACAGAGCAATCAAGGCTGTCTAGTACCCTGTGGCCAGCCCAGGTTCTTGTAGACTGGTCTGCCTCCTTTGGGTGAGGGGAAGACCCCTTCCTCCCCTGATACCTCCATCATCCACTGCCCATGCAATCATATCCCTGGGAACCACAGACACCTGTTGTGATGCACGTGGGAGGCGTCTTTTTTTTTGCTGGTGTTTCTGTCTGCTGAGCTGGTGCATGGCACCATGATCGTGGCTCCCCAGGCCTTGACCTGCATGGCTCAGGCATTCCTCCTGCCTCGGCCCCTGAGCAGGTGAGACTTTGTGGGCCATCACGCCTGACACGATTTTGGGGACCTCTTGCCAAGACAAGGTCAGGCCACTACTCTTGGGCCGGTATCTGACCCCTGGGCTCTGGTAGCCACATACCTCAGTCTCCCAGGGCACATGGCTGACAACTGTGAGACACAGTGCCCAGCCTGGACTCGCATGTTCTGTCGGTGGGAGTGATGTGAAGGAATGACCTGGGATTGAGGACACCACATTGCATGGAGCTTTTACCATGGGCACCACCAGGCGTAACTCCAATGTTGATGTTCTGGGAGCATCAAAGTCTCGTATGTGACCCAGACTGGTCTCGAACTCTTGGGCTCCAGCAGTCCCACCTCAGTCTCCCAAAGACACAGCCCAATTATCTGCTGATCCACCATCATTGGAAACTCTAGGCCCAAGGTTGAGCCCTCCTTCCCCAAAGATCTGTGTCTATTCATGATGATCCCTACTCCATACACAAATGGAAGTTTTTCTTTTCTTTCCTTTTTTTGAGTCGGATTCTCACTCCATCGCCCAGGCTGGAGGGCAGTGGCTTGCTTCCAGCACTGCAATCTCGGCATGCGGGGCTCTGGTTAGGCTTCTCCCCCAGACTTCCAAGGAGTGAGAATGACAGGGGTGCATCACCACGCCCAACTCATTTGGGATGGAGGATAGAGATGAGTTCTTACCATGTTGTCCAGGTGCATCTCAGACCCATGGGCATGGGCCGGCCGCTGGCCTTGTCCCTCAATTTGCTGTGATGATGAGGCTAAGCCCCCAAGCATGGGCTCTATCCTTCATGAAAATGAACCACAAGGCTGGAACCGGCAGCCCATGCCTGGATTCCCAGTGCTCTGGAAGGCCGAGGCAGGAGGATGGCTAGGGACCAGGAGTTCAAGCCACCCAGGGTCACGCAGGGAGACCTTGTCTCTGCACCCATCCAACAGGTGGTCTGGGGTCGTCGTGCCCATTGCCCCGGCCACTCCAGAGGCTGATGCAGGAGAATCACCAGAGCCCACAATTTCAAAGCTGGTGGAAAATGAGGGTCATGGCCCGGGCCCCAGCAGTTGCCACAGAGCCAGTCCCTGACTCCTAAAAACATCAGAATCATACACAGATTCTCAACCGTGCCTGGTGTATTCAAATGATGAAAGACTTTAGAGCCAGATAAAATGGTTCTGGGAGTGAATAAATGTCCCCAGGTGAGGGATGTGTCTCCAGCATTTCTTTATGGAAGGTCCTCGTTGCTGAGTCAGGGGGACTGCCTAATTGGGGCAAATTTCTCACCTCAAAGAAGAGAGCTGGCAGGAACCCTGCCAGGCAGCCTCAGGAACTCACACACTCAAGTGGGGGCAGTTATTGGGGGAGTTGGGGCTGAAAGGTGCCGTGCTTGGGGAACCCTTACATGTGGGGGGGTGGGGGGAAGGACTGAGGGCAGAAGGATTACAGGAGAATGGATTTATTCCTTCCTTCCTTGCTTCCTTATTTCTTTCTTTCTTTCATTCTTTCTTTTCTTTTCTCACCAGGTTGCCCAGATTGTTCTCAAACCTCCCAAATTGGGCCATACTCTTCGCCTGGGCCTCACAAACTGCTGCAATTAAAGGCTTAACATTTGGTCTACTTCCTGGTCTTCTTGCCTGGTCTCGAACTCTGTGCTAGAGGAGATCCTCCCTGCAAGGCCTGCCCTCACCCAAGGTTTCCTGGGTTTTGCATCGGGTCGAGGTTGGGGTGGCTATAGTTTCCACCCTGGTCTTGAGCTCATGGAATCAGGCATTTTTCCATCTTGGCCTTCCTGAAGCCAAGAGACACGTGTGAGTCACCCGGCCATCCCGCACCCCAATGTTTTGAGAGCCACACACTCCCTTTCCCGAATTCAGACACTGGAAGGAGCGGGCAGATCCACACTGGGGAAGGAGGCTGGTGGAGGGTTGGGTGCCATGGCAGAAACATAGCCCCGGGGGTGGTTCGGCAGATGACTACAGCCACCCTCTCCGGGGTCCTGATCATATGAAGGGAGCAGGTCTTACGGTGGTGTCCCAAGAGGGGTGTGGAGTCTGGGTGAGGGGCTCATGCCTGTCATCCCAGTGATCTGGGAGGTGGAGGCCAGAGGATGTCCTGAGACCCGGGTTCTAGAGGATGACCTGAGGCCCAGGCAACTTGGTGAAACCTCATTGTT
Source organism: Carlito syrichta (assembly GCF_000164805.1). NCBI lineage: Eukaryota > Metazoa > Chordata > Mammalia > Primates > Tarsiidae > Carlito > Carlito syrichta. The sequence continues at coordinate 794 of NW_006981296.1, read as the reverse complement.
ACCAGAAACCAAAAAAATGAAGCCGAGTGTGGTGCCGCACGACATTCATCCAGCCATACAGAAGTCAGTGTCAGGAGGATCACTGGAGTCCAGTCGGTGGAGCCTGTGATGACCATGGGCAGTCCCATGTTCTCTGGCCTAGGCGACAGAGCGATTCCGACTTAGAATATTAATACCAACCACCACAACCACAGGCCAGGCTCAGGGACTCAGCCTGACATCCCGACCTTTGGATGCCCAGGTGAGTGGATGGCCTGAACCTGTGGGTTCGACACCATCTCGGGACCTGAGATGAGACCTCATCTCAGCCATCAAAAATAAATCCAAATATTAGCTGGTCGTGGAGGTGCAAGAATGTCGTTCCAGTCACTCGGTGGGCCGAGGCAGTTGGATTGCCTGAGCCAGGTTGGTGGAGCTCATGACAGATGTGAGTGTGCCCCTGTGCTCCAGACTGGGCAACAGAGTGGGATTCTGACTCCAAATATATTCAGCAACACCACCACCACCCCTGCTACACAGTGTGAGGAATCACCCTCTGATGGGAGAGGAAAAGTCACTTTCCAGCCTGTCGTTTGTGGGAGGTTTCAAAGGTGGCCACTGGCCTGATCCATCTCGCATCTTCAGCCATGCACCCCAGAAGGCTTGCCTCCACCCTCCACACTTGTGCCCCATGGCAAAGACGTATGTGAGCTCAGAGAGCAGATGGCCCTGAGTTAGAGCAGCCATTGGGCACAGAGTGATCAAGGCGGTCCAGCAACACCAGCCCAGGGTTGTGTCACCTGTTCTAGCACAGT
>NW_006981295.1:0-5932 GCF_000164805.1 Carlito syrichta | reverse complement strand
GATCAAGTTCAGCTCATCAATGATAACATATGGAACTCTGTTGTTTGTTTCTGTGATAAATCACTGAAAATGACCTTCCTCATATCCATCAAAAGTTCTACAAAATCCTTATATCTCTCCATTTTTATGGCTGCATAACATTCCACTGTATATATACCACATATATTTTATCCTTTCCAGCTTTAATGGGCAACATGAATGGTACCATTTTTTTTTCAGTTGTTATTAGAGTTGCAAAAATCATACTGGTGCAGGTATCTTTTTGGTAAAATGATTTGAGTTCCTACAGGTATATTCTCAACAGCGGATTACTGAGTCACAAGCTAGCTCAATATCTTGTTTCTTTCCAAACCACCACACTGTTTTCCAAAGCTGTTGCTCTACTTTTCAGTCCACATGCAGTATAGAAGCATTTATTTTTCCAAAATCCTTACCTGCATCTGTTATTGTTTGATTTTTTAATGATGGCCAGTCTTACAGGGGGTATGTGTTATTTCAAAGTTGTTTCATTTGCCTTTCTTTGATGATGAATGAGGCTGAGCAATTTTCATGTGTCTGCTGGCTGCTCGTATCTCTTCCCTTGAAAAGTGACCAATCACGTGTTTTGCACACTTTTCAAAGCAATTGTTTGTCTGATTTTTCTGAGTGTTTGAGTTACTTGTAGATCCAAGATGTTATGACTTTTTACACATATATAGGTGGGGAAACTTTTTGCCCATTCTCTCGGCTGTATCCCTGCTCTTCTGGTGGTTTCTATTGTTTTGCCGAAGTATATTAATTTGATGAGATCCCACTTGTCTTACTTACTTCTTAAGGCTTGTGTATTTAGGGTTCTGAAGAGGAATCGTTTTGGTTTCCAGTTTCCCTAATGGTGTCTCCTGTAATTTCTAAGATTACTATAGTTTGGTGTTTTGCGTTTATGTCTTTCATCCATTTAGAGTCAATGTGTATGGTGATAGATAGGGGTCCTGTTTCTATCTGTTGCATGCTGTCAGCCTTTTCCCAGCACCATTTACTGAATATGTTCTCCATTACCTATTGGGTCTTTGAGGTTTCTCCAAAGATGAGTTGGTTAAGAATTTGAGGATTTCATTCCTGTCCTGTTCCATTTACCTATGGACCTATTCTTCTACCAATACCAGGCTGTGTTAATTACTGCATACCTATGGAAAAGTTTGAAGTCTAGAACAGTGATAACTCCTGCTTTGGTTCTTTTGATAAGATTCTTTTGACTATTCTTGAGTGTTTATGATTTGTCACCCAGACTGGAGTGCAGTGGCTGCTCCCGGACACTGAAGCCCCGACCTTCTATGCTCCTGTGATCCTTCTGACTCAGCTTTCCAAGTAGCCTGAATGACAGGCATGCACTACCACACCCGGCTGATTTTTGGATTTATTGTAGAGTTGAGTTCTCGCTGCCCAGGTAGGATTCAAACCCGCAGGCTCAAGCAATCCACTCACCTCTGCCTCCCAAATGCATGGGTTACAGGCTGTGCCACCGAGGCCTACTTGTATGAATTCTTTATTGCAATCTCCAGGTCTGAAAACAATGATATTAACATAATGGTTATTTCATTGAATCTGTAGACTTCTCCAAAGGCTAATTTTTACATTAAAGAGGTAAGCAAAGTCAGGGAAACAAGCATGTCAAATTGTCATTTATGTCATCAACCTCAGAACTTTGACATCATAATGGGAGGGACCTTGACTACTGAGAAATCCTTAGGCTTCAAGGGCTTGTGTACAGTGCTCTGCCAAATGCGGAAGACATGGTGGATTTTATTCCCAAGAAGTGAATAAAACCATTTGTTCACACCTATCCAAAAACTTCTCCAGGGTTAAGTGACTATTCCAGAATTCACTAAACGAGGGAGTCTTCTTCTTTTTTTAAGGCAGTATTTATTGAGAGGAAAGGAAACTCCCACACTGTGAGGGGACCTGAGTGGGTTTCCCACAAAGTAGTGTTTTATTATTATGGTCACCAAATCCTGTTGGAGCTTCGATATAGCACAACCACAAACTATTTTAGCACTTTCTTTAGTTTAGAAACTTTTGAATGTTTTTAGTATTATGTTACAGGCTTTGAGATGTTTTTCTGTTTTTTTTTTTTTTTTTTTGTGAGTTGGAGTCTCACTCTGTCGCCCAGACTGGAGTGCAGTGGCCGCTCCCGGCCACCACAGCCTCGACCTGCTGGGCTCCGGTGATCCTTCCGCCTCAGCCTTCCAAGTAGCCGGAATTACAGGCATGCGCTACCACACCCGGCTGATTTTTTGATTTATTGTAGAGATGAGGTCTCGCTGCCCAGGCGGGTCTCGAACCCGCAGGCTCAGGCAATCCACTCACCTCAGCCTCCCAAAGGCACGGGATTACAGGCTGAGCCACCGGAGCCCGGCTGAGATGTTTTTCTAATAGGATTTGAAAATCGCTTTAGCAAAGATCATCGTCAATTTTCCAGAATTTTCAATTATCTAAATTTTTATACAAATGAGGAGCCCAAATACTTACTAATTTGCAAATCTGCATGTTTTTTGGTTTATGTATATTGGGTCCCAAATTCTGTTTTATCTGTGTTCCTTATTTTAAATGCTTGGCGATTAAAAGTATCAGATTAACCAGATACTTTGTTGCAGATCACAGCATTATGTCTTAGGTAGAGAAAATATTTGGGGATACAATGGAAATACTCGTCTAAAAATAGAAATTGGGTTAAAATATGACGGGAATGTGATTTTATATTTCCCTCAAATATATAAGGGCAACTTTTCTCTAAGGATTGCACATCTGTAACATTTAATCAAAATTAACCAGCTGAAAATACAGAGTCCACCAAGAAAATGTTAACAGATTTTAAGAATGGAAAAAGCTGTATTAAATTATGATACTGTTTTATTTTGTACAATTTTTAACATTTATTATGCATTCTGCCTTCTGAATAGCACTTAGGTACACAGAATTTCAAGGTTCAGTTATCTAAGAATGATATAGATCTGGAATCTCAAAAAGTTTTAATTTAGGCAGAAAAAAAATTCAGAATTTATGTGAGAAAAACTGTAGTTGTCAATTTTGAAGGCAGATATATACCATGTATTCTAATGTATTAAAAGGAAAAAGAGTTATCATTGGTGTATTATACACTTCTTAAAAAAATCAATCCTGGCATAATGAACATTTCTAGGCCCAACCCCAATTGTAACCATTTTTGAAACAAACAAAACAAAAAAATAGAATAAACAAAAGGTCAGTTGCATGTTTTACAGCTTTTATTTATTTATTTTAATTTTTTATCAATATTTTTAATGATATTGTGGGGTACAGTTAAGGGTTAGGTAAATAAATGTTTTGTTCAGGCACCCTGTTGATAAGAGGTGTTTCCCTATCCCCAGACAGATGTTTGCTACCGTTAATCCCATCTCCCTCCCCCCATAGTTTCCCATTATTGTTAGTCATTTTCTTATAGTATTACATTGGATGTTCAAGGTCCATTATATGGGTGAGTACATGTTATACCCTGATCTTTGTTTCTGTGAGAGGTCACTCAGTATTATAGACACTAGTTCCATCCAGGTTGCTGTGAAATTCATGATTTTGTTCTTTTTTATGGCTGCGTAGTATTCCATTGTGTATATGTACCACATTTTTAAATCCAGTCCTCTTTTGATGGGCAGCATTGTTGCTTCTAAGTTCTTGCTATTGTGAATAATGCCGCAATAAACATACGTGTGCAGGTATCTTTTTTATAGAATGATTTCAGTTTTTCAGGATATATTCCCAGTAGGGGGATTGCAGGGTCATATGGAAGTTTGATATTTAGAACTTTTAAGAATCGTCGCACTGCTTTCCACGGAGGTTGCACTAGTTTGCACTCCCAACAACAGTGTAGCAGTGTTCCCTTTTCACCACACCCTTTCCAGTAGCTGTAATTTTTTGAGTTGCTGATAATTACCATTCTTACTGGGGTTAGGTGGTATCTCAGGGTTGTTTTGATTTGCATCTCCCTGATGATTAGTGAGGTTGAACATTTCTTCATGTGTCTGTTGACTGCTCAGATGTCTTCCTTTGTGAAGTGTCTGTTCATATCTTTTGCCCATTTTTTAATGGGGTTGTTTGTTTTTTTTTCTTTTCAGCACGTTTGAGTTCCTTGTATATCTAAGATGTCAAGCCTCTGTCAGACCTAGTGTTGGCAAATAATTTTTCACAGTCTGTAGGCTGTCTCCCTGCTCTCTTGATGGTTTCTTCGGCTTTGCAGAAGCTTGTCAGTTTAATAAGGTCCCACTTGTCTATCTTCTCTCTTATGACCTGTGGGTTTCGAGTTTTGTTCAGGAATTGGATGCCAGTTCCAATTTCCATGAGGGTATGTGCTTCATTTTCTAAGATTGTTATTGTTTGAGGTTTTACATTTATGTCTCTGATCCATTTGGAGTTAACTTTGTGCATGGTGATAGATAGGGGTCCTGTTTCAGTCTTCTGCATGTGGCCAGCCAGTTTTGACCTCACTCTTTACTGAATAGGTTCTCCTCTCGCCAGTGGTAGGTGGTGGAGGCTTTGTCGAAGATGAGTTGGTTGAGAAATTGAGGTTTTGCTTCTGGAATCTCAATTCTATTCCATTGATCTATATGCCTGTTCTTATACCAACACCAAGTTGTTTTGATGATGTAGCTTTATAGTAAAGTTGAAGGCTGGTAATGTGATACTACTGCTTTTTCTTTTTTTCTGAGGATTATTCTGGCTATTCTGTACGTTTGTGTTTCCATATGAATTCCTGTGTTGTTTTTTCTAGGTCTGAGAAGAATGTTGCTGGTAGTTTCAGGGGTATTGCATTGAATTTGTAGATTGCCTTAGGTAAAATGGACATCTTCACAATGTTGATTCTTCCAATCCATGAGCATGGGATATTTTTCCAATTCTTTGTGTCATCTTTGATTTATTTAAGCAGTGTTTTGTAGTTTTCATTGTAAAAGTCTTTCACATCTCTGGTTAGGAAGTATTTCATTTATTTGTTACTATTGTGAATGGAATTGTGCTTTTTACTTGGGTTTCTGTTTGTTTATTATTGGTGTAAAGAAATGCGATTGTCTTTTGCACATTTATTTTGTATCCTGAGACTTTTGCAAGGCCTTTATCAGTGTAAGGAGGTTTTTGGCAGATTCTCTTGTGTTTTCAAGATACACAATTATATCATCTGCAAAGAGAGATAACATCTCTTCCTCTTTTCCTATTTGGATACCCCTGATTGCCTTCTCTTCTCTTATTGCTCAAGCCAGGACTTCCAATACTATGTTGAACAAGAGGGGTGAGAGTGGGCATCCTTGTCTTGTTCCAGTTTTCAGGGGAAATGGTTCCAATTTTTATCTGTTTAGGAGTATGGTGGCTGTGCGTTTCTTGTAGATGGCTTTTAATATTTTGAGGTATGTTCCCCGTATGCCTAGATGTTTGAGGGCTTTATCTAAAAGGGGTGCTGGATTTTATCAGAAGCATTTTCTGCATATAATAATATAATCATGTGGTTTTTGTTTTGAGGTCTGTTGATGTATTTAATTACATTTATGGCTTTTCGAATGTTGAATCAGCCTTGCATCCCAGGAATGAAGCCTACTTGATCATGTTGGATGATTTTTGAGATGTATTGTTGAATCCAGTTTGCTAGAATCTTGTTGAGGATTTTAACATCTATGTTCATCAAAGATATTGGCTTGTTGTTCTCTTTTTTTTTGGATCTTTACCTGGCTTGGTTATCAATGAGATGTTGGCTTCAAAAAATGATTTGGGGAGAGTTCCATATTTTTCAATTGCCTGGAATATCTTCACTAGGATTGGTATCAGCTCCTCCTTAAATGACTTGTAGAATTCTGCTGGAAAGCCATCTGAGCCAGTGCTTTTTTTTATGGGTAGATTTCTTCTTATGTAGTCAATTTCTTTGATTGTTATTGGTCTA
>NW_006981294.1:0-4147 GCF_000164805.1 Carlito syrichta | reverse complement strand
AAAACAAAGAGTCATGGCCCCTCATTAGTTCCAGAATTGAGCCAGCTTGCAAGTATAGAATATCTTAAATGAAGGGTAGGCTGAGTCACATATAGAAAAAAACTCCCAACTCTGCAAAATGTATACTGTTAATTTTTCTCCCTGCCTTCCTTAAAAATATCTATGGTTGTATACAAGGGTGACTGTGGATAGGAGAAAAGGAAGTGTGGAAGCATTCTGGGGATTACTGAATACTGGTTCTGACACTAATTCCGAGAGTCCCAAAACTGTACTATACTCCAACAGTCACAATAATCACTTACGGAGTTAAGTGGTCAGTAATACAGTTTGAGCTCACATCCATTTAAATATGAGTTCAATGTGTTCTTGAATATATCCTGTGATTATTTGTCCAGTTCCAGAACGTATACTTGCAATAGACATACTGTACTGGATGGAGTGATTAATTCTGATTTTCAAGAGGAAAATAGACTAATACTGCACTATGGAGGTAAAGAAGAGGATATCTGCAATGCAGGTGATTGCCTAAAGCATCTTAATATTATTCTTGTCTTTGATTAAAGTCACTGAAAGAGCCAGACTCGGGGGCTCAGCCTGTAATCCCGTGACTTTGGGAGGCTGAGGTGAATGGATTGCCTGAGCCCGCGGCAGCAAGACCTCATCTCTACAATAAATCAAAATTTAGCCGGGTGTGGTAGCGCGCGCCTGTAGTTCCAGCTACTCGGAAGGCTGAGGCAGAAGGATCGCCAGAGCCCAGCAGGTCGAGGCTGCGGTGGCCGGGAGCGGCCACTGCACTCCAGTCTGGGTGACAGAGTGAGACTCCAACTCAAAAAAAAATAAAAAAAATAAAGTCACTGAAAGACTACCACTCAATTCAAGCAAGACTATTAGTGGCCAAGTTTCATTCTGGAATGAAACTTGAAACCATTCCACCAGGTAAAATGCCATGACCACTTAATTACTTTCAGAAGGCAAAAGGAATAGTGAATGAGTAGAAGAAAGTTGTTTTAAATATCAGCTATAGTCATTTGACTAGTTCCAGAATGAGTACCCCCTCTAATAATTTTTCTGTTAATCTGTTATGAATATGTTTATGTGTATGTGTACAATTTTCCCTCTCCCATCCTCCCAATATCACATTACATAAAACGCATTAACTTTATGCCCTAACATTTGAAAGTCATTAAATTTACATCATAGTATTAAGTTAAAGTATACCAAAGTGAGACATGAACTTTGCCCAAGGACTTTGCATACTCCTGTCAAGAAGGGCTAACCACATTTTTGGTTTTACACAGTGTAGTTGAGTCAAACTTCATAGAGGTATGACTTTCCTATTATCTTTATTTGGAGATTTAGTATTTTTTAAATAAAATGTCATAGGTGCTAAGTTGAAAGTGATTGAACTATAAACGTTAACTTTATATGTCAACTTAGCTAGGATACGGTACCTATTTTGGGTCAACACCAGTCTAGATATTCCTGTGAAGTATTGTTTCAATGTGATTAGCATTTAAATAAAGAATAAAACAGAACACCTTTCATAATATGTATAGGCATCATCCAATTAGTTGAAAACCTTAAAGAGCAAAGAACAAAATTACTTTTTTTTCAAAGATGTGAGGTACAATTCAGGATTAGGTACACAAGTAGTCATTTTACGGGTAACGTTTGGACCTCGCTTCAGTCCCCACTTCACCTAGTTTGAGATCAGGTACCCTCATTATGTTATGTGCCTCACCTCACTCTTCCCCAGGCAGTTTCTGACTACTGCTAATTCCTTTCTTACAGTACTATGGTAAATGCTCAGGGTCCGCTTATGAGTGAGAACATGTGGTACTCAGTTATTTATTTTTGTGATAGATCACTGAGTATTATAGACTCCAAACCCATCCCAGTTGCCATGAAGTCCATAATTTTATCCTTTATGGTTGCAGATATTTCATCATGTATATATAACTCCCCCCACTTTTTAAATCCAGTCCATTTTCAATGGGCAGTATGGTTGATTCCTGGGTTTGCCATCTTGAATAGTGTTGAAATAAACATGTGTGTGCAAGTATCCTTTCTATTGAGTGATTTAAGTTCCAGTAATGGTGCTGGGAAAACTGGTTGATCACATGCAGAAGAATGAAACAGGACCCATACCTATCACCCTACACAAAAATCAACCCCAAGTTGATCAAAGGCCTAAATGTGAAACTTAAGAATGTTAGGAATGCCAAGAATCTTAGAAAACCCAGGGAAGCCCATTGCTTTGTTAAACTCCGATGTGTCCACATGGCTCTTTGAGCTATGGCTGCCATGTTTCCTAGCTTTGGCCCCTTCCTTACCTTGGGGAGGTGAACCTCCTCTCTCCCTCTCTATCTCTCTTCAGTTTACTTTCTAATTAAACTATATTTTCCAATCTAAAGGAAATAAAAGAAAACCCAGGGAACATCCTTTTGGAAATGGTAATAGGCAGCCAATTCCTGAGCATAACACCAAATGACACTCCATAAGAAGTAAGGTAGACAAGTGGAACCTCATCAAACTGGACAGTTTCTGCAAAGCAAAATAAATCATGAAGAAAATGAGTAGAGAGTTCACAGAATCAGAAAAAAATATTTTCCAAATGCATATCTGACAATGGACTCACATCTAAGATATACAAAGAACTCCAAAGTGTCAAAAGGAAAAAAAAAATTGGATAAAAGACATGAATAGATACTTCTCAAAAGACGATGTATGAGCAACCAGTGGAAACATAAACATCAGATCAGCCTCACTAATCATTAGAGAAATACAATTCAAAACCACATTGAGATAACACAACTCCAGTAAGAATGGTCATCATTAATAAAACAAAAACCAACAAAAGCTGGTGAGAATTTCTGCATTGTTTTGATTTTTGTATTGACCCAGGAGGCATTCATTATCATGCTGTTTTGTGTCCATGTCTTTGTGGTTTTTGAGCGAATTTTTCTGGTGGTAATATTTATATTTATGCCACTGTGATCTGAGAAGTTTCATCACAGTATTCCAATCTTGTGAAATTTGTTTGTGCTTGATTTATAACCGAGGATGTGGTTGATCTTGGAGTATGTTCCATGTGGTGATGAGTAGAATGTATATTCTGTGGATGTTGGTTGCAGTATTCTTTAGGTATTTATTAAGTCCATTTTGTCAAGTGTCAAGTTGAGGTTCTGGATCTCTTTATTGATTTATTGCCTCGATGATCGACAGTTCTTAGTGGGGTATTTAAGTCCCATGCTATGATAATGTTAATAGTTTTTTAGTAGCTACTTTATAAAAGGTGGTGCTCCTATATTTGGACAAATATGTTCAGAATGGATATTTCTTGTTGATGAATCAAATATTTTATTATTATATAGTGTCCTTCCACATCTTTTAAAAAAATTTTTTGATTGACTAAATATTGCTTTGTCTGATATTAAGATTGTGGCTCCTGTATTTTTTTGTGATCCATTCATTGAAAGCTTTCTTTCTATCCTCTAACTTTGAGCCTGTTGTCATCCTTTGTGGTGAGATAAGCTTCCTGGAGGCAATAGATAACTGGGTCATGTGTTTTTATCCAGTTTTCCAGTATGTCTTTTCAGTGGAGCATTTAGTCCACTCACATTCTGGTTGAATATTGAAATGTTAGAGCTTGCTCCTGTCATAGTGCTCTTATAAGGTTGTTTTGTTTTCATTTATCTTTCATTTATCATTTATCATTTATCTCTTATAAGGTTGTTTTGTTTTCATTTATCTTTCATTTATCCTTTGTTCATATATGTGTGTGCTTTCATTTTTGTGACTGTACTGTATGTTCTGCTGCTTCTGTCTTTGTTTGTGATATTGTGAAGTATATGGTCTTTCCTTTGTTTATTTTTTCTTCTGTTCACAGCATTTTTTAAAGCATCTTCTGTAGAACTGGCTTGGAAGCAGCATGTTCTCTTAGGGGTTAGATGTCTGGGAAGGATTTTAATTCTCCATCACTGATGAAGCTTATCTTGGCTGGGTAGGAAATGTTTGGTTGAAATTATTTTTATTTAATAACATTAAAGATCAGGGTCCAATTCTTTCTGGCATGTAGTATTTTTGCAGACAAGTCTGCAACAATTCTGATTGACCTCCCTTGGTTGGTAGCCTGACCTTTTTCACT
>NW_006981293.1:0-828 GCF_000164805.1 Carlito syrichta | reverse complement strand
AGAGTAGAAAGCCTGAGATGGAAAGGACCCTGGACCACTGCAACTGCATTCAAACAGAGCTGACAGGTCTACTGCTCCCCACAGCGAACTGTGCCCATTTTCCTGTATGAGAAGTTCTCCCTGCAGGCTACAGCAGGTGGGGGCCTCTCTGGGCCACATGTCCTGAAAAATCTGCTTTCCCAGAATGCTATCTCCCAACAGTATCCAGCAGGCTGCCATCCTAATAGCCTGTCTCCCCACAGGCCCCCCAAACATGTTGCCGGATTCTAGTCAGTATCTTCTCCATCCACTGTGCTGTCCCTGGAGGTGCAGTCTCCTGCAAGCTGCAGGGAGATATGCTATGGTGATTCATATTTGCTTGATTTGCAGCTCTGAGCAGAGTGTTGCAGAGACCCTCAAAATTCCCACAGTCTTGATTATGTTTGCCTTTTGTTGTTCATCAGTGGTACCTGTCTATTTTTATAGCAGCCCTTCAGTCAAACTCAGGATTGCAGCTTTGTCTCTCATTTGGGTGTCTTGTGGGCAGTGAGGGGAGAGAAGAGCAAAAAAGGATGCCTGGGAGAGAACTCATTCAACATTTGTGAGAGCTGCTGTTCTGGTTCTTAACAGGTCCTGGTATTTCCTTCATGGCCAAAACACTCCCCCTGCCTAGACCCCTCATACAGTCCATTTCTCAGTTAAAGAACCATTTGAGCAGAGACATGAGAACAGGAGAGCAAGCAGATGGCCATGGAGGAGACCCATCACATGCAGTAAAATCTCACATGTGCAAATTCCCTGAGGTGAGCACAAGCTGTGAGGTCAAAGGAACTAAAGAGAAAAGAGCAT
>NW_006981292.1:0-13272 GCF_000164805.1 Carlito syrichta | reverse complement strand
GTGTGTTTGTGTTTATGTCTAGTGGTGTGTGTCTAGGTGCTTCTGTGTATTGAGGGGAGTGTGTGTGTGTGCAGATGAGTGTTCCTCTGGGTCCAGCTGTATGCTGAGTACGTGTTGCAGTGTGTGTATCTGTCTCTGTTTCTGGGGTTCTGTGCATGTGTGTGTTTCTCAGTTTGGAGTCATGTTTGAGTTGGTGCTTCTGTGCACCTAGAGGACAGCGTGTGTGTATCACAGGGTATTTGTTGGCCTGACAATGAACATGTGTGCAGTGGCCTTTGTATGACATGGGCCATGTCTGCTTGAATCCAGGCAGGGCCCAATCCCCACATTCTTCCTGCTCCTTTGTGCTCTGTGCTACAAAAAATATTTGCGTTTTCCATGACTCATACCTTTTCCTTCTCAATCGCTACCAGATGTAGGCCCTGTGGTCCCCATCCCCATGGCAATGGAGGTTCCAGCAACCATGGCTCCCTTTTGTGGCACCTGCCCTGGGAGCTGGCACTGCTGTGAGCCTGAAGGGGGTGGGGAGGAGTGGGCAGAGGGGAGGCAGGAGGCTGGAGGGCTCCCTGTGGTTCCTTCCCAGAGGCCATCGAACCCTCCTGGGGGGCAGGGCAGGAGGCAGGGACTGGCTGCTGAAAGAGGGATCCCTGCTCTCTGAGGCACCCACAGGTCAGATCTTGGATGCCTGGGGGGCTCCCAGGGCAAAGGGAGGTGAAGTCCCAGAAGGGGCCCAATCACTGAGACACCCCTGGTCTCCCCAAGTTGTGTAAGTTCAGGCTGGGAGAAGATGGAAATTTGAGTTAAGGTTTGTGGGATCAGGGGGCAGTAGTGTGGTGGCTGGGAGGGGCACAGACGCCTGAGCCCCTGCATTGCTCACTGCTCATGCTCCACTAAGTCACTGCTCTGCCCTTGCTGAGCCTAGCTGGGTACCTGCCTCTTCTGGCCAACTTTGAGTCTGTGCCCTCAGTCTCAGTGGCCAACATGGCAGGGTGCCCAAATGAGTCGGAGGCTGGCCAGCCACAGGCCAAGACCGGGAGGGTGCCCAGCTAGCCCGAGGGAAGCGGTGTGGCCCAGAGACAGGGAGCCTGCATTCTACATGCCACCTGACCAAGCCAGGTGCAGGGACTGTGTCCCTGCCAGTGCTTCTGATGGCCTACCTGGGGCAGGAGGCCATCTTCTCTCAGGTGGCTGAGCCCTTGTACAGGTGACCAAAGTTGACCTCGATGGGGTATCCAGCCAGAGGAGTGTTGCCAAGGATAAGATCCCTGAGCTGCCAGTGTACTAGATGGCAGTGCCATGCTGTGGGCTGCAGGGTGACTGGGAGATCCTGGCCACATCAGAAGACTTTGAGCTGGCCTTCAAAATATGGAGATGCAGGGGAGTGAGAAGAGGACTGCCGGGCAGAGGCAAGAGGCCAGCAGAGTCTAGAGTTGGAACTTAGTCTGGGGACAGTAGAAGCCATGGAAAGGTAAGGGTCTGTGACTCAGTAAGGCCATAGGAGACCTGCCCAAGGGGATGACCAGGCTGGGCCACAAGGTGAAAGCCCTGGGAGACAGAAGGCCCTGGGAGACAGAAGGTCACAGATAAAAGGCCAGACCACAGAAGCTGGCTTGGGGACAGGGGCTCTGGGCCAGACAGGCTCCCTCCCTCTCCCTCAACCTCCCCACAGCAGCAACAGGCAGCAGGGCAGGCGGGTGAGGAGAGCAGAGCTCTGTGTGGGGCAACATGCCCTGTTTGTCTGGAGGAGGCCCTGCTGGAGGAAGTGTCCATGGCCCACTGGTCCCCTCGGTCCCAGCCTCTGGTACCCCACCAAGCCACCCCCAACAACCCTGAGCCCCAAGTATAACCGCAGTAGCCAGTAGATCAGAAGCAAGCCCCACTGCCTGTCTTTCAAGCTAGGATTGGTCCTTGTGAGCTTGATAAACAAATGAGTGAGGACAGGTGACCATGCTTCCAGCGTGGTCCTGGAAGACACACACCTGGGCTCCAAGGCTTGGTTTAGGTGAAGGGTGCTGGGGGTGTGTGTGAGTGCAGGCCATGTGAGGTCACACACACAGTTGCTTTTGGGGGACATCTTCACTCAAAGTCCGCAAATAAGAAGTAATCAGAGCACAGTGGGGGAGAAAAGGCACTTTATTAAGAAAGCTTTGGCTAAGATTCTGCCGAGAGGAGCCCATCCTGGGGCACGGGCTGAGGTGGGAGCAGCCCTGCCGGGGGCCTATAAATACATCTCCTCAGGCCACTGGATTCACCCCTGGGGATCTCACGGCATGTGGGGCAGTGGAGGCCATCAAAACCAGCTTGACAGCTGAGGAGCCAGGGAAGGGAAGGGAGTGACCGAGCCCCTGAGGAGCAGAGACCAGGCTCGGGTCAACCAGATGCCCTGGGGCCTGGCCAGGGGAAAGAGTCTCGGCTTGGGCCACAGTCAAGTAAAGGGACGGCCAGCCAGAGGCACCAGGCCCCAGCCAATAAGACACAGCGGGGGCAGAAGTGCTTCTAGGTCTCGGTCATTGGGAAGGTAGACTCAACCCAGTGCACCCATGGCCAGTAGAAGGCAGTCTCCAGGCAGCATCCTCTGTCCTTGGCCAGCGGGACACAGGCTGATGGGAGTACTCCAAAACTCAGCCAACAGGGAGAGAGCCGCCAGCGAAACACTTGTTGGCCTTGACCAACGGGGTGGGGCCTTCCTGCTGCTGCGCACTGCTTCAATCAAGGAGCGACTGCAAGACCCAAGGCAGAGAGACTTGGCATCCGTCCCGCTGCTCAGGGCCTCAGCTAATGGGACATTGCCCTGCCTAGGCCGCGCAGAGGTGGGGAACGCGGCATTGCAAGCTGCGCTGGTAATCCGTGGGCGGGGTCTCTGAGGGTCTGCGGCTGCAGCCTGGCCGCAGCCTCCTAGAGAGTGGGCGCGCCCGCCCTTCCTGGTTCGCCCGTCGATTCCAGCTCTTCTTGAGCTGGCTTCTGAATGGGGGTCTTCTTCTGGAGGGTCTCGGGCGCAGACGCGCTGGTCGCTGCCTTCTCGGGCCCGAGGTCTCGGTTGCAGGAGACGCACGGGCTGGTGAGGCAGGCGGCACCTAGCGCTTGATCTTCTGCAGCGGCGCCAGCTTCTCCCGGGGGCCTTGGGCGCCGGGAGCCCCCTGGGCGCGGCCCAGACTGCGTGTCTTGCCGCGCATCTCGGCGGCCAGCATGGAGGCAGCATCCAGCACGCTGCGCCGGCGCCCGTAGGCTCCAAGAGGCCAGGGCCTCGGCTGCGTGCTTGGGCCCGGGTCGGCGAAGGTGCAGCGAGCGCCGGCACCTCCTCGGCCAGCCCCGGGGATCGAGAGCTTGGGTAGCGGGTCCGGGGGCTGCTGGGCTCGTCTGGCCGCGCGATGTGTCGCTGGCGTCCTTTTCCTCTTCCTGGGGCTGGGCGCGGTCTCCGGGCCTGAGGCCGGCGGCGAAGGTGCACGGGTCGCGGCGGCGGCGCCGTGTTTGCCGTGGATCCAGGACACCTGGGGCTTGGTGGCGGAATCGAGAGGTGGCAGCTTTCTGCGCTCGAGCGACAGCGACAGGCCCCCAGCCTCGCCCCCGGCCCGGGCCGGCAGGGCCTCGCGGCAGACCAAGCGCGGAAATAGAGCCCTAATGGGTCCCTTCACGCTGGACGCCAACCGCTCACTGTCGGAGGTCATCGGGGGGGTGTCGCCTCCTTGGCAGCCACCGGTGTAGTCAAGGACACGGGGGACGGAGCCGGCGCCTCGACAGGGACGGGGGAGACCTCTGGGTCCCGGATTTCGGCTCTCAGCTGCTGCCTCTGACAAGGGAAGAGCAGGATGGTCACAGTCTCCAGGAATAGCTTCAGCCTGTCCGACCTTCAGGCGCAAAACTTCACCCTCCCTCCTCCACCTCCAGCCCTAGCGCTGTGTTGCCCTGGTGGCACATTCAGAGCTCCAACCAGAGATCAGGTCAGCGCCCCAGGGTGTGTGGCTGACTGCTGGGGAGTGACAGGCACGTTCCCGAGGCAGAAGCCCAACCAACCAACCTTTTCCTGGTCTTGCACCCCTTCCCCACCACAGCCCCAGCCTCGAGAGCCACCATGATCAAATCTGATGGTGGAACATCCCCAAGGGGAGTCCATAATCCTTCCTTAAGAAGTAAGACTTCTGAGGCTCAGAGGTTAGTTGCCTGCCCAGGAGTATCCAGGGGAATGGTCAAAAGAGGAGAGAGGCCAGAGTCCCAGCCAGTCAGGCTCCTTTCTGCTCTCTGTGGACCCAAGGCTGCAGGTGAAGGATAAAGGTGTCCTGTACCCTGTGAATCCTCCTAGATCCTCTCCCACTACCCAGGCCCAGAAGCTTCTCTGCCTGGTTTGCCTCAGATGTAACCCTGAGCTGTGGCGAATGACAGGAGAATCCACTCATCTCCCTACACCTACTCTGGCATGAAACAGCACGGAATCCAGCTCTGCAGCCTCAGCTATGTGGCCAACCCACAATTACAGCCTGGTTGTGCCCTTCCTCCCTGTGCTGCCTGTCCTCCCCTGCACCTGCCCAGAGCACAGAGGTCTTTCATTTTTCTTCCTTTTTTTTGCGGGTAGGGGGCGGTTGTAGAGATCATATTCAAGACTTTAAAACACAGTCTCATTAATTTTTAAAGAAGGGAAACATGGCAAATAATGCTCTCAGATCACTGTGGCACAAAGCTATAAACAACAATCTTGAGAGAGCCCAAAATCCCAAAATATTTGTAAATTAAGGAATATGGTGCATTTTTTGGTGGCATTCATAGGGTACACCTTGCAGTTTGGCATGCGCCTCTTTTTCATCCACTTCAGAGAATGAAGTGGAAATCTCAATGGTTTCTTCACAGCATATCCCTCCTCCTAGCCCTCTGGTATAAAACTAGAAGCCAACAATAGTAAGATGGCCAGAAAATTCCAAAATATTTCAAATTAAGCACTTCAGTGACTTCTTGGGGGTCATTCCTTGGGTACACTCTGGTCACAGATGTATCCTTACAAACTCAATTTCTCTCATAAGGCCCCCAATGTTCCTTCCCATCAGAGACATACATCCAGGTCTATGCATGAAAGTCAGCTACTTTGTTTCCTCAGTTAGTAAGAAATTTCAGGGTATTTACCAATGTCCTCCACACTTGGTGGAATCTGCAATTGTGTAAAAGAAAACAGTGTAAAAAGTACATTATGGTGTGTAATGCACTGATATCTAATATTTTATTGATGATTTTTTTAAAAGACATTGGTTGTACTGAAAGTAAAAGCTCCCCAAAATCAGGACAATTGTGGAAAAGACAAACTTTTTCACAGCATTGACATCTAAAGGTGATTTATATGAACAATTACACCATGCCTCATTCATGGACAAAAATCAAAACTAAAGGAAATGCCTGTACATTATAGATGAAAATGGATCCTGCCACTTAATAATGTCCCAGTGTGTCAGGTATGAGTTAGTAAGAGAGGGCCACTCAATACCACAGCACTAAGAGAATTACATAAGCCAAAATAATTTCAAATAAACACTTCAGTGACTTATTGGGTATCATTCATACGGTATGCTCTGGTCACAGATGTGTCCCTACAAAAGGATTTTCTCTCATGAGACTGCCAATTTTCCTTCTGAATAGAAACCTAGATCAGCTTCTACACAAGAGAGCCAGCTGCTTCTTTTTCTCAGCTTGTAAGAAATTTCAGGGTACATACCTGTTTTCTCTGCCCTGGGTGGCATCTGTAATTATGTAATAGAAGACAGTGTAAAGATTAGATTATGTCGTGCAAAGCACAGATATCTAATATTTTATGGATAACTTAAAATACCCTTGGCTGCGTCAAAATTAAAAGACCCTAAAATTAAAAAGAGATTAAAATTGTAAAAAAGATAAACATTTTCTGCAGAAATTCCCTTTACCAGAGATTTCAATGAAAATTTTACAATTCATAATTCATGGATAAAAATAGATGCTAAAGCAATGCCTGCACATAAAAAATTATGGTGAATGCTATCATTTAAAAATGCCTAACTGTATCAAATATGTGTCACTAAGAAAGGGCCGCTCAGTACCACGGCACTAAGATATTTCTATGTGTCATACATAATTTACGTTGCTGAATATTTATATCCAACTTTGATTGAAAAGGAATGAATTCAGACAAGATACATTTCTCCTCATGAAAATGAAAGGTGGTCTTACCTGGGCAGAAAGCCCTTCTGATTTGCAGGTGTTTTCCTCCACATCCTTCATGCAGGCTAGGAGAATACAGAAAAAATATCAGTACCCAGATAATTGGTGATTTTGAATCAAGTAGGCTGCTTTGACTGAGATAGTAGCCAGTCAGTAATTTGATGTCTCATCTAAGTAGCCAGTCAGTAATTTCATGGCTCATCATGGTGAAAGGTTTGGAATGAGTGTTGATGGTCCTTTATCCAGAAAAACCAGAAAGGGGCCAAAAATAACGGAAATCAGGCTACGAACCTAGTCCTGCATTGAGTTTGTTTTTTCATTCTTACCATTGTAATCTGGCAGGATGTGAGCAATTGGGGCATTTTGGAGATAATATTATAAAATACACCAAAATATGTCACCTATTCTTACAATCTATGGCCAGCTGCTTTGAAAATTCACCTCAGAATGGATAGAGGTTAGCTACATTGAACTATGTGATATCTCGCAATACTTAGGTTTTGTGAATGGACCAGAAACATCTGTGCTTTTCATCAAGGTGACCATGCCATTCTGTGAGAAAATGAATCTATCATACTTCACGATAACAAAACCATGGAACCGAATCATCAGCATATCTTTGGTAGACTGAATAAAGAACATGTGGGACAGGGCTCAGTGTGTCATCCTGTAATCCCAGCACTTTGGAAGGCCAAGGGAGTTGGATTGCCTGCACTTGTAGGTTTGAGATTAGCCCAGGCACGTGGTGAGAGCTCAATTCCAAAATAAATTAGAAATTATCTGGGCATGGTAGCATGTGCCTGTAGCACTGGCTACTTGGAAGACTGAGGCAGAAGTGTCACCAGAGATAAGGCAGTTGATGCTGAGATGGCACTGAGTGTGCCAGTGCACTCCAGATTGGGGAACGAATGGGACCACAACTCAATAAAAAAAAAGTGGTATGTATTCTTGACGGAATATTAAACCCTCAATTTAAAAGAAGATCAAAATTATGTCATTTTCAACAATATCTATAGAGCTGGAGAAGCTCATTTTAAATGAATTGTTACAGAAACAAAAAAAGTAAATACTGCATGTTCTCACTCAAAGTATGTCCTAAACACTGGGCACAAAAATGGAGATAAAAGAGACTGGGAACTGATTTAAGCAGAGAGGGGGAAAGAGACATATGTACACAAAATTACCCACTGGATACCATGATCATTTCTGTGACTGGGTGGGCTGTTCAGAGGGAAAAAATGTGCCTTCCTGCCAGAAAACTGTGTAAGTAATCCTCACATGTACGGCATGATTCTAAAGTTATAACATACCATGAAAATAACTTAACACGGAGGATTCACAAAGACATCATATTCGTGATCTTAAAGCCCAATCTCATTAAAATTTAAAGAAGGAAAATGCTGCAAGTTATGCCCTTAGATCACTGTGGCACATAGCTTAAGCAACAATCTTAAGAGAGGCATAAATACCAAAATATTTGTAAATTAAGCAATAGATACCTCTTTGGGTGGCATTCCTAGGGTACACCTTTTTGTTTAGCGTGAGCCTCTTGATGCTAAACCACTTAGAGTGAAGTGGGTCTGTTAAGGGTTCCCGGATGGGACATCCTCTCCAAACTTCTCTATGGTATAAATCTATAAGCCAAGAATAATAAGAGAGGCATACAATTGCAAAAGATTTTAAATTACGCACTTCAGTGACTTATTGGGTGACATTCATATGGTACTCTCCGGTCACAGATGTGTCCTGAAAAATGACTTTCTCTCAGGGGAACCTCAATGCTCCTTCTGAATAGAAACCTAAATCAACTGACATACACTAAAGCCAGTGCTTCTTTGTCTCAGCCAGTGAGAGATTTCAGTTTGGGCTCGGTGGCACAGCCGGTAATCCCGTGCCTTTGGGAGTCTGAGGTGAGTGGATTGCCTGAGCCCGCAGATTCGCGACCCACCTGGGGAACTTGGAGAGACCTCATCTCCACAATAAACCCAAAATTAGCAGAGCATGGTAGTGCTCGCCTGTAATTTTAGCTACTTGGAAGGCTGACAGAGATGTATCGCCGGAGCACAACAGGTCGAAGTTGGGGTGGCCGGAAGCGGCCACTGCACTCCAGTCTGGGAGACAGAGTGAGACTACAACTCAAAAAAAGAAAAAAAGAATTTTAAGGGTACATACCACTATCCTCCGCACTGGGTGGCATCTGCAATAATGTAAAAGAAGAGTGTGTAAAGAGTAGATTAAACTGTGAAATGCACAAGTATCTTTCATTGATGACTTCAAAAAACACTGGTTGAGTCCAAGTTAAAAGTCCTCAGCTGGGCTCGGTGGCTCAGCCTGTAATCCCGCGCCTTTGGGAGGCTGAGGTGAGTGGATTGCCTGAGCCCGCGGGTTCGAGACCCGCCTGGGCAGCGAGACCTCATCTCTACGATAAATCAAAAAATCAGCTGGGTGTGGTAGCGCATGCCTGTAATTCCGGCTACTCGGAAGGCAGAGGTGGAAGGATCGCCGGAGCCCAGCAGGTCAAGGCTGCGGTGGCCGGGAGCGGCCACTGCACTTCAGTCTGGGCGACAGAGTGAGACTCCAACTCAAAAATAAATAAATAAATAAATAAATAAATAAAATAAATAAAAGTCCTTAAAATTAGGAAGAGATAAAACTTGTGAAAAAAGACAGACATTTTCTACACAATTTCCCTTTACCCACGATTTAAATGAAAAATTCACAATTCCTAATTCATGGATAAAAATAGATGCTAAAGGAAATGCCTGCACATTAAAAATTATGGTGAATGCTATCATTTAAAAATGTCTAACTGTGTCAAGTATGAGTTAGTAAGAAAGGACCACTCAGTACAACAGCACTAAGAGAATTCTATGTGTCATACCTAATGTACATTTTTGGACTTTTGTATCTAAACTTGTTTGACAAGGGCCAGATTCAGAAAAATTACCATATTCCTCATGAAAATGTAAGGTGGACTTACCTGGGGAGTACGCGATTCTAATTCACAGGAGGTTTCCTCCACATTCTCGCCGACTAGGAAAATTCAAAGAAAATATTAGTACCCAGATAATTGGTGATTTTGAATCAATTAGGGTGATGTGAGATAGTATATGAAGGAGGTTGATTAAAAAGCATGGTCTTAAGTTACTGGGGCATCCTGCTGAATAAAAGACAGATGGCAAAGGAGAACTGTAGAGAGTAAATAATACAGATACTTTAACTTAGTGCTAATGTTCACCTTACGTAACAGCAGATAGTCTGTAAAAGATCTTGAACTATGTATTGGAATTTAGCATTTGAATTTCCTTATTCCTTCTTCCTGTCTTGAAATCCAGGTAAATTTCCTTCCTTGTATCACTAAACATTATCCTGCTAGTGTCTTTATTCAAATTTATGAGATTTGCACTAGTTTTAGGCAACATTTTATTTCCAATAGGCTGATGGCTATTTAGGATATAGTAACTAGTCAAAAACTTGAGTGTTCATCCTGGTGAAAGATTTGGAATGAGTGTTGATTGTCCTTAATCCAGATGTATCAGAAAGACCCCCAAAACAACGGATTCCAGGCTATTAACCTAGTCCTGCATTGTGTTTGTATTTTCATTCTTACCACTTTAATCTGGCAAGATTTGAGTATTTGGGGGCTTATGTAGATAATAATATACAATCCCCTAAAATACGTCTCCAATTCTTATATGCTTTGGCCAGCTACTTAAAAAAAAAATCACCTCAGAGTGGATAGAGCGTAGCCACATTGAACTACATGATATCTCACAATAGTTCGAATCTGTGAATGGAGCAGAAACATCTGGACATCTCTGTGCTTTTACAAAAAGTGACTGTGACATTCTGTGAGCAAACCAACCTATCACCATTCACTATAGTGTAACCATGTAAGCGACACACAAGCACATCTTTGGTAGTATGAATAAAGAGTATGTGAGACGGGGATCAGTGGCTCACCCTGAAATCCCAGCACATTGGGAGGCCAAGGGAAGGGGATTCTCTGAGTTTGCAGGTTTGAGACCAGCCCAGGCAACTTGGTGAGACCTCACCTCCAAAAGATGTAAGAAATTAGCTGGTTGTGGTAGCATGCACCTGTAGCACTGGTTAATTGGAAGGCTGAGGCAGAAGTATCACCGGAGCCCAATCAATCAACTCTGGGATGGCTGTGAATGTGTCACTGCAGTCAGGCCTGGAGGACCCAGTGTGACCACAACTCAAAAAAAAATGTGGTGCATACTCATGATGGAATACTAGACCCTCATTGAAAAAGAAGATCAAAATGTTGTCATTTTCAACAATATTTATGCAGCTGGAGACCCTCATTTTAAATGAATTGTTACAGAACAAAATTTAAATAGTGCATGTTGTCACTCACAAGTGTGTCCTAAACACTGGGCACAAGAATGGGGACAACAGACACTGGGAACTGATTTAAGCAGAGAGGGCGAAAGGGAGAAAAAGGACACAAACTACCTACTGGATATCATGATCTCTTCTGTGGTTAGGGGTCTCTTCAGAAGAACAAATATTGCCTTCATTCAAGAAAACTTTGTAAGTACTCTACTCATGTACCCCATGATTCTAAAGTTTAAAAGTACCAAGAAAAGAAAACTCAACATGTAAGATTCACAAAGAGGTCAGATTTGAGATCTTAAAACCCAGTCTCATTAATTTTCCAAGATAGAAACACTGCAAGTTATTCCCTCAGATCATTGTGACACATAGCTATAAGCAACCATATTAAGAGAGCCAAATATAGCAAAATGTTTGCAAATTAATCAATAGGTGCCTCTTTGGGTGGCATTCGTAGAGCACACCTTGTAGTTTTGCATGAGCCTCTTATTTTTGACCTCAGAGAGTGAAGTGGAAACTTCAATGGTTCCTTCACAGAATATCCTGTCCACAAAGCATTGTGATATAAAATTATAAGCTAACAAGTGTGAGATAGCCTTAAAATGTCAAAATATTTTCAAATAAGCACTTCAGGGACTTATTTGGTGTCATTCATACTGTACACTCTGGTCAGAGATGTGTCCCTGCAAAAGGATTTTCTGCCATGAGACTCCCAATTTTCCTTCTGAATAGAAACATAGAGCAGCTTCTACACAGGATACCCAGCTGCTTCTTTTTCTCAGCTTGTAAGAAATTTCAGGGTACATACCTGCTTCCTCTGCCCAGAGTCGCATCTGTAATTATGTAAAAGAACACAGTGTAAAAATTAGATTATGCAGATATCTAATATTTTATTGATAACTTAAAAGACCCTTGGCTGAGTCAAAATCAAAAGACCCTAAAATTAAGAAGAGATTAAAGTTGTGAAAAAGATATACATTTTCTGCAGAATTTCCCTTTGGCAGAGATATAAATGAAAATTTAACAATTCTTAATTCATAGATTAAAATAGATGCCAAATGAAATGCCTGTACATTATAATTTATTATGTATGCTATCATTTAAAAATGTCTAAGTGTGTCAAGTGTGTGTTAGTAAGCAAGGGTCGTTCAGTATCACAGCATTAAGATATTTATATAAGTCATACATATTTTACATTGTTGAATATTTATATCCAAATTTGATTGATAAGGAACGAATTCAGACAAATTATTTTTCTCCACATGAAAATGAAAGGTGATCTTACCAGGACAGAAAGAAATGATACATAGGTGTCTGCCTCCACATCCTTCATGCAGGCTAGGAGAATACAGAAAAAAAATCAGTACCCAGGTAATTGGTGATTTTGAATCAATTAGGGTACTTTGATTGAGATAGTGGCCAGTCAGTAATTTGATGGCTCATCAAACTAGCAAGTCAGTAATTTGATGGCTCATCATGGTGAAAGGTTTGGAATGAGTGTTGATGGCCCTTTATCCCGATGTACCAGAAAGCTGTCAAAAATAATGGAAACCTAGGCCTGCATTTAATTTGTATTTTCAGTCTTACCATTTTAATCTGGCAGGGTTTGAGCATTTGGGGCCTTATGGAGATAATATTATAAAATACACCAAAATACGTCACCTATTCTTACATTCTATGGCCAGCTGCTTTGAAAATTCACCTCAGAATGGATAGAGGTTAGCCACAATGAACTACGTGATATCTCACAATACTTAGGTTTTGTGAATGGACCAGAAACATCTGAGCATATATGTGCTTTTCATCAAGTGATTATGCCATTCTGTGAGAATATGAATCTATCACACTCCACGATAACAAAATCATGGAACTGAACCCCCAGTATATCTTTGGTAGACTGAATAAAGAACATGTGGTACAGGGCTCAGTGTGTCATACTGTAATCCCAGCACTTTGGAAGGCCAAGGGAGTTGGATTGCCTGCGCTTGCAGGTCTGAGATCAGCCCAGGCACGTGACGAGAGCTCAAATCCAAAATTAATTAGAAATTAGCTGGGTGTGGTAGCGTGTGCCTGTAGCACTGGCTACTTGGAAGGCTGAGGCAGAAATGCCACTGGATCCCAAGCGGTTGATTCTGAGATGGCCCTGAGTGTGCCAGTGCACTCTTGCTTGGGGCCCGAACGGGACCACAACTCCATAATAAAAAAGTGGTATATATTCTTGATGGAATACTAGACCCTCAATGTAAAAGAAGATCAAAATTATGTCATTTTCAACAATATCTATGCAAGTGGAGAATCTCATTTTAAATGAATTGTTACAGAAACAAAAAAAGTAAATACTGCATGTTCTCACTCACAAGTGTGTCCTAAACACTGGGCACAAGAATGGAGATAAAAGAGACTGGGAACTGATTTAAGCAGAGAGGGAGTAGAGACATATGTACACAAAACTAACCACTGGATACCATGATCATTTCTGTGATAGGGTGGGCTCTTCAGAGGGAAAAACCTGCCTTCCTGCCAGAAAACTGTGTAAGTAATCCTCACATGTAAGTCATGATTCTAAAGTTATAACTTACCAAGAAAAGAAAACTTAACACGGGGGATTCACAAAGACATCATATTCGAGACCTTAAAGCCCAGTCTCATTAAAATTTAAAGAATGAAATGCTGCAAGTTATGCCCTTAGATCACTGTGTCACAAAGCTTAAGCTACATCTTAAGAGAGCCATAAATACCAAA
>NW_006981291.1:0-717 GCF_000164805.1 Carlito syrichta | reverse complement strand
TAGGAAGACATATGCTAAAGTATTGATTTAACTCTGAATATTCACATGAGAAGGAGAACCTCTATGTACATGTGAACTTTTTCAAATGAACACATGGGATTGATGGAGTTAATCAAGTACATTCTTATTTTTTCCAAGAAACATGAACTCTAAGTAAGTCTGTACTTTGAGAATCATATGTATATATACATATATATAATATTAAAATAATAAACATCATGTTAATACATATATTTCTTACCAAATGCCTACGTGTGTGTATGTGTGTGTGTAATCAGGGGATGCCAAAAAATGTATACACATTTTAAGCACTGCTATCTATGTATTACTTTCCAAAGTTTAATTAAATTAAGGTAGAAAGTTGTAGTATAATGTTTGTTCAACTGTGCTTCTGCCATTTTCTTTGACCGTCCTGTCTGTTGCATGGTGATGTTAACATTCATCTGATTAATGTCATATTTTGAGTGACTTCATACTTAAAATTAAAATATATATACGCACACACACAAACACACACAGCATATACACACAGCTTTTGCCAAAGTATACATTTAACATTATTGTATGAAATTTAGTTTTTCTAACAGAAGAGCTGCAAGAAGTTTTCATTTTATTTTACTTTGTTTTATTTTATTTTATGTTCCAAGTACAAGAAAGCTAGATCTCAGAATATGGGTAAAAATGTTTGGAAGGGGATAACTCAGATAAGGCTACCAA
>NW_006981290.1:0-1135 GCF_000164805.1 Carlito syrichta | reverse complement strand
AAACAAACAAGATTCAATTTCAGAACATAAGGGAACTCCAGAAGGAGGAGTCTCTGTAAAAGATATAGTGTGAGAATGTGGGGTCCATACAATGACGTTACCCACTCTTGTTTCATCCATGGCTGATGTCCCATGCCTTGTGGGATAAATTCGTGAGTATATTTAAAAGTATAAAGAATGAGGCCACAACCAGAATCTCCCATCATGTGGTAAAGGGATGCCACAAGTGAGAAAAGCAAATCGGTGCTCCAGTAGACCATTGCTCATGGGAAAATCCATCAATCCAGTGTGGAGTAATAGACTAGTCAAAGGATGACTCAACAAAAAAACATTACTAACATACCGGGACTTAAGGATCATCTGAAACTACAGCTCTTAGAAAAAGGGGTTCGTGCACATAAGCCCAATAAGGAGAACTATGTCCTGCCACCATACCTAACTGACAAGTCACTACAGAGATCATGGCTAAGAACAGTGTAGAGAGGTCAGAGGCAGCCCCCCATTGTTCTTCACCGTGCTTTCAGCTTTAGAAGTAAGCACCATCAGTTATTCCCAAGAGGGTGGCATGGCTTGGTGCATCTGGGAATTGGCGGTCTGCTGGGGAGGCGTTGTTCCCAGCAGGACGATGCACAGTTTCTTGAATGGGGCAATCAGAGACCCCATCCGATTTTCCAATGGCACGTGGAGGCTGGGGACTGGTGTAGAGGTGAATAAATCGGGCTGGGAGCCAACGGGGGCCTTCTGCATTCCCAGGAAAAACATAAGCACCGCCTTGTCCCCAGATGAGCACTAGGTCAAGTCCTTACCATTGGCCCATCAAAGGATCCCTCCAATAAACTAAGACTTGTGCTTTGGGGGAAGGATGCTAAAAGCATTCTGCCACTGATACCACTTTGTTACCCAAATTTAAAAAAATGAAGGATTAGTAATGCATGTGCCAAAAATGTATGTGGGAAAGGATGTTCACATTCTTCCTTTTTCAATTTTAATAATTGCGTTTTCAGCATTCCACTGGCAAATTTCACTATGACCTATCCCTGTGGGTTAAAAGGGATTCCAGTAGTATGAGAAATTTGAAATGTGGAACAAAACTGGACAAAAGACATACTAACATAGGCAGGGCCATTGTCAGTCT
>NW_006981289.1:0-761 GCF_000164805.1 Carlito syrichta | reverse complement strand
AACTGGATAAGCAAGTTCTGTCGGGGAGGCTACAAAAAGAAACACCCCGGTATGGAGTCTATCACCTCCTGTGTAGCTGGGACCTCTGGCACCACCACGTGTAACTCCATTATTTGCTTTCCAGGGTGCAATGGGGACCTGCTACGTGGCCCAGGCAGTCTCGATCTCCCAGGCTCCAGCAGTCCCCCTCCTCAGCCTCTCAAAGCCACATATCAATTGATTGCCGATCCACTGTCTTTCGGGAAGTCTGGGTCCAAAGCTGGGGTTTCCTTTCCAAAGGATCTCTGTCTGTTCACGATGATCCCAATTCCATACCTAAATGGTTGCTCTTCTTTTTTTCCCTTTTTTTCTTTGACTCAGAGTCTCACTCCATCACACAGGCTGGAGGGCAGTGCCTTGCCCCCGGCCAACACAGCCTCGGCATGCCGAACTCTGATGAGCCTTTCCCTGGCCATCCACAGAACTGGAATGACATGCACGTGCCAATGTGCCCAGTTCATTTAGTATGAATGGTGGAGATGAGGTCTCGTCGAGGTGCCCGGGTGGGTCCTGACCTGCAGGCTCAGTCTGGCTGCTGGTCTTGGCCTTGCAAAGCACTGGGATGATGAGGCTGGGCCCCCAAGTGCGAGCTTGATCCTTCATCAAAAATGAATCAGAAGGCCTGATGTGGCAGCCCACACCTGGAATCCCAGCACTCTTGGAGGTTGAGGCTGGAGTATAGTTGGAGCCCAGAAGCCCAAGGCCCACCCTGACCACACAGG
>NW_006981288.1:0-764 GCF_000164805.1 Carlito syrichta | reverse complement strand
TACACAAGTGGTCATTGTGCAGGAAAACTTTGGGTACCTTACTGATGATACGTGCCCCTCCCCTCCTTCCCTGGCAGTGTCCACTACTGCCAATCATTTTCTTATAGTAGAATGATAAATGTTCAGGGTCTGCTTATGAGGGACTACATGGAGTACCCGATCTTTGTTTCTGTGATAAATCACTGAGTATTAGCAAATATAAACAAGTATTCTCAAAGTAGATGTGAATATTAATGTAAAATTAATTTTTATACCTTATCTAGTTAATGTAATACTTTTAAGTATATTGACTATTGTTGGGTATGTGAATTTGCTTCTTCAAATTATGTTTTATGCAACCTGAATATAGGTCAACTATTTCTGATAAAATTTTAGTATTTGCATTAAGACAGTTTTTTGTGTTTTTTTTTTGAGTTGGAATCTCACTCGGTCGCCCAGACCGGAGTGCAGTGGCCGCTCCCGGCCACTGCAGCCTCGACCTGCTGGGCTCTGGCGATCCTTCCACCTCAGCCTTCCGAGTAGTCGGAATTACATGCATGCGCTACCAAGCCCGGCTGATTTTTTGATTTATTGTAGAGATGAGGTCTCGCTGCCCAGGCGGGTCTCGAACCCGCGGGCTCAGGCAATTCACTCACCTCGGCCTTCCAAAGGCGCGGGATTACAGGCTGAGCCACCGAGCCCGGCTCTAAGACAGTTTCTTAAACAAAATAAATATGTAAAACTTAGATACGAAACATATAAAATATTTTATTGTTTTTATGGAC
>NW_006981287.1:0-714 GCF_000164805.1 Carlito syrichta | reverse complement strand
ACCCAGCTAGCTACCTAGCTAGCCAGATGTCTTAACTAGCTGACTAACTAGCTACCTACCTAGCTAGTTATCTAGCTGGCCAGCTGACTTAACTAGCTGACTTAACTAACTAGCTAGCTGACATAAGTAGCTGACTTATATAGGTAGCTTTCTAGCTAGTCAGTTGACTTAACTAGCTGAAATAACTAGCTAGCCTGATGGATAGCCATCTACCTCGACTAGCTTTTTATTTTATTTTATTTTTGAGTTGGAGTCTCACTCTGTCACCCAGGCTGGAGTGCAGTGGCTGCTTCCAACCACCGCAGCCTTGACCTGCTGGGCTCTGGCAATCCTTTCTCCTCAGCCTTCCAAGTAGCCAGAATTACAGGCATGTACTACCACGCCTGGTTGATTTTTTGATTTATTGTAGAGATGAGGTCTTGCTGCCCAGGTGGGTCTCAAACCCGTGGGCTCAGGCAATCCACTCACCTCAGCCTCCCAAGGCATGGGATTACAGGCTGAGACACCGAGCCCAACTATCTAGCTTTTTAACTAACTAACCAGATGGATAACTAACTGACTTAACCAGCTGACTTAACTTGCTAGACAGCTGGTTTCCAGCTGACTTAACTAACTGAATTAACCAGCTAGTCAGCTGGTTAGCTGATTTAACTAGCTGGCTACCTATCTAGCAAGCTGGCTAGACAACTGACTTACCTAGATGACTTAAGCTAG
>NW_006981285.1:0-816 GCF_000164805.1 Carlito syrichta | reverse complement strand
TCACTTAACTCGCTGACTTACCTAGGTAGCCAGCCGGGCAGCCAGCTGACTTAATTAGCTAGCTAGCTACCTCACAAGGTGGCTAGCCAGCTGACTTAACTAGCTGACTTAACTAGCTAGCCAGCTGTCTAGAAAGCTGAATTAACTATGTAGCTACCTAGCTAGCCAGTTGGCTAGCCACTTTAATTAACTAACTGACTTAAACAGCTAGCCAGTTGACTAGGCGGCTGACTCAACTACCTGATTTAACTAGTTAGCCAGCTGACTAGTCAGCTTACTTAACTAGCTGACATCCTTAGCTAGCCAGGTGGCTAGCCAGTTGACTTAAATAGCTAGGTACCTATGTATCCTGCTGGCTTGCCAGCTGAATTAACAACCTAGCTACCTAGCTAACCAACTGGCTAGCCAGCTGATTTAACTAGCTAGCAACCCAGGTAGGCAGCTGGCTAGCCAGCTGACTTAAGCTGATTAGCTATCTGAAAAGATCATTTAACTAGTTGACTTAACTAGCTAGTTTCCTAAATAGCCAGCTGAATTTACCACCTGAAATAACTAGCTAGCTCCCTAGCTAGCTATCTAGCTAGCTAGCTGACTTAACTAGCTGACTTAAATAGCTAGCCAGGTGACATAAATATTCGACTTAACTAGCTAGCTACCTAGCTAGCCAACTGACTTAACTAGCTGAAATATCTAGCTAGCCAGCTGTCTAGTCATTTGAATTGACTAACTTTTTGAGTAGCAAGCGAGCAGGCTATCCAACTGACTTAACGAGGTCACTAAACTAGCTAGGAAACTGGTAAGCAGGCTGACTTAACT
>NW_006981284.1:0-317 GCF_000164805.1 Carlito syrichta | reverse complement strand
GCTGAATAGCTAGCTGACTTAACTGGCTAGCTGACTAGCAACCTGGCTGGCTAGCTGACTTAACTAGGTACCTGTAGCTCACTTAAGTAGCTAGCTGGATAGCTAGTTGACTTAACTAGTTGACTAACTAGTTCAATGGCTAGCTGGTTAGCCAGCTGACTTAACTAGCTAGCTACCTTGTTGTCTAATCGGCTAGCCAGCATTCTTAACTAGATAGCTACCTGACTGGCTAAACAGCTGGGAATCTAGCCAGCAGGCTGGCCACCTGGCTAGTCAGAGAGCTTAAATAGCCAACAGGCTATTTGGACAGTGGTATA
>NW_006981283.1:0-591 GCF_000164805.1 Carlito syrichta | reverse complement strand
CCACTGCACTCCAGTCTGGGTGACAGAGTGAGACTCCAACTCAAAAAAAATAAAAAATAAGTAAATAAATACTCAGTTAAGTTTTGAAAACTGAAGACAGCTATTGTCTCACATATACCAGGCTATCAGAAGAACAAATGCTTCTTGAATGTTTATCCTCTGTTTTTGGTCATGAGCATGCAGTGAATTTTGGAATGTTTATTTAGGCTATATAAACGTAATTTTTTTTTTTTTTTTGAGTTGTAGTCTAACAGACTAGAGTGCCATGGCATGCTTCTGGCCACCACACTTTCAACCTGCTGGACTCCAGCAATCCTTCCACCTCAGCCTTCTAAGTATCTGGAACTACAGGTGTGCACTACCATGCCCAGCTAATTTTTGATTTATTGTTGAGATGAGGTCTCGCTAAGTTGCCCAGGTGTGTCTCGAACCCTTGGTCTCAGGCAATCCACTCACCTTGGTCCCCCAAATTACTGGGATTACAGACTGAGGTACCGAGCTGACCCAATATGCTTTAATAAAGAAAAATTATTTATAAACCACTAATGTTAATTGTTCACCCAATACATTGTTGTTCCTCCACTAGTCTTA
>NW_006981282.1:0-316 GCF_000164805.1 Carlito syrichta | reverse complement strand
TTTTTTTTTTTTTGAGGTGGAGTCTCGCTCTGTCACTCAGACTGGAGTGCAGTGACTGCTCCCAGCCACCGCAAGCCTGGACCTGCTGGGCTCCAGCGATCCTTCCGCCTCAGCCTTCCAAGTAGCAGGAATTACAGGCATGCGCTACCACCCAGGCTGATTTTTTGATTTATTGTAGAGAGGAGGTCTCGCTGCCCAGGCGGGTCTCGAACTGACAGGCTCAGGCAATCCACTCACCTCAGCCTCCTAAAGGCGCGGGATTACAGGCTGAGCCACTGAGCCCAGCTGTTATAGCTTTTTAAATAAGGCTTTGTGC
>NW_006981281.1:0-522 GCF_000164805.1 Carlito syrichta | reverse complement strand
AAACCCTTCATGGTAGATTAAGGAATGAGGGGTGGGAGCACAGGTAACAGAGGATGCCACCCCCAAAATGTGAACTTGGCATCAGGGTTGTTCTGATCTGGAGGCAATTGAGAAGAAGCAAGTACAAGAGCTCCTGCCCTCCCCCATGTTTGCCTCAGAGCAGGACACATATTACAAAGGTGTCCCCCCTCCTACCAGGAAAGACAAAAGTTCATCACCGGTGATGGCATTTGACACTTATCAGTCCAGAGTCAGTGCCAGAGGAATCTGTGTAACAAATGTTCCAGCTACCTTTAGCTACCATCCCTTTCCCTCAGCTACAGAAGCTAGAAGGGTAGGAGGAAAAATAATGTCTTTCTCTACAGAAGGAAAGGAGGTGACAGAATGGAGGATGGATGGTGCATAGTTTAATGAATAGATGGGTGATGAACAGGTGGCTGTGTGAATAGATGATGAATAAACGGATAGTTGGCTAGGTGGATGAGTAAGTGGATGGATGTTTAAATGGATGATTGGCTGAGT
>NW_006981280.1:0-653 GCF_000164805.1 Carlito syrichta | reverse complement strand
CACCAGATTCCTTATTCTCCTTTAGCAATAGACAGTACAGTTTCCTGTATATGAGGACTCCCATTATCCAGATACCTACTCCCAAAACCTGAAAGGTGGTTATCTCTTAGCAAGACGGTCTGTAGGTTGTTTGGATGGAGGCCTCGTGTAACCAATATTCCTTATTGTTCCATAGCAACAGGTCATGTAGAGTTCTGTATTTAAGAACTCCCATTACTGAAATTCCTGTTTTTTCTCAGCAAGAAGTCAAGATATTTCCTGTGACCTATAATTTCAGTTGCTTGGATATCAAGAGAAATGCTCCCATAAAATTCTTGAGGAATTGGAACCCAACTTCCTTGTCCCTTTTCAAAAGACACACTAAAAATGTGGCGACATAGAAATCCAGATTGCTGATTAAACCATATCAAGAGATTTTGTAGATTTAGGCGATAGAGAATTCCTAGAACCAGATTCACTTTCCGTTCTCAGCAAGATGCCCTTAATTTTCCTGTCCATGTGGATTCCAAAACTTTGTGTACAGAAATGCAGATGCACAGATGTTTCCTAGAAACTTGGAATCCATGGATACTGGTTACATTTTAATAATTCCGACTAAATATTTGGCAACTGTAATACCCTCAGCCCTCTACAAATGAAGTACAAGCGGAAAT
>NW_006981279.1:0-319 GCF_000164805.1 Carlito syrichta | reverse complement strand
AGTTAAAAACAAAACAAAAAACAAAAGCACTAAATAAAAAAAGAAGGTCATTGCTTTTGTTAAGCTATGGTCTGGCCATATGGCTTTTTGCGCTATGACTGGACCATGTTTTCCTAAGCTTTGGCCCCTCCCCTATCTTAGGGAGTTGAATCTCCTCTCTCTCTCTGTCTCTCTCTCTCTCTCTCTCTCTCTCTCTCTTTCTCTCTCTCTCTCTCATCTACTTTTTAAATAAACTATATATTCCAATCTAATTTCTGTGCAATTCTTTGCATCTTACATGTGGTACCAGATCACAGACCCCTGGTCTGACCTAACACAT
>NW_006981278.1:0-839 GCF_000164805.1 Carlito syrichta | reverse complement strand
AGGTTACACGAGTCCTCACATCCCAATAAACTACAGGGAGTCTTACTAAGGGATAAAAATATATCAGGGATTTGACGCAAAACTCTGGGGAATGGGAGTCCTCATATACAGGAAAGTTCACAGCCTCTTGCTATGGACGAATAAGGAATCTGGGTTAACATATGCTCAATCCTAAATATCTACAGGGCGTCTTGCTCAGGGCTAAACAAGTATCAGGTTTTCATAACAGGAATCTGCGTATTGGGAGTCTTCATACACAGGAAACTATACAGTCCCTTGCTAAGAAACAATAAGGAATCTGGTTTTCCTGTGTCCTCAATGCCAAAAATCTACTGGGCATCTTGATAAGAGTTAAACAAGAATCAGGATTTCGAAGCAGGAATCTCGGGAATGGATGCAGGAAACTACAGGGGCTATTTCTAAGGAAGAATGAAGAATTGGGTTTCCACGAGTCCTCGATTACAAAAATGTACAGGACGTCTTGTTAACTTCTAGAAATCTCTGGGCTTCGACGTCCCTACATTTCTCTGAGCTGTTTCCTATTTGCATAGTATGAATCAATCATTCCAGAAGACCAGCAACATTCAGTTCTTTCAATAGTTTAAAAGGTAATATGGCACTAGAAGTCCATTTAGATTCTGGATCCTCTAACGCCAAAATCCAGGACACAAGTAATTATCTCGGTTCTTTTGAATGTGAGCCCTGAGTTCAGGGTTAAGTCGCACGCCAGAAACATCTGGTAGTATAGCTATTCATAATTAGGAACTTGGGTTTAGATGTTGCACCATTTTTAGAAGGTATTTTTGGGAGGTCACCAGGTTCTCGGCTTCCATGTCTAC